>NC_139718.1:24137042-24379542 GCF_964188405.1 Protomyctophum parallelum | reverse complement strand
AGCAGGGTGGGACGTGCACCCATAGAGTAATGTGATTCACAGTTGTTCTCCCATAGCAGGGTGGGACGTGCACCCTTGCAAGTAAATGAAGGGCAGCTTGTAGAAACTGAACATACATGAAAGGTTGCGGTTCTGTAGTCCATCGCAGGTACATGTTCATGAATGTTCACTGTGAGGGCAGGTTAGGTTATGTCTAGTTCTGCCATAATATAAAAAAAACTGACCCAGTCCGTAAATCAAATATTACTTCATAGAATCTATTCTAGACTAAAGAAAATATGATATAATGCTGATCTGAAGGGGTCTGAGGTGGATCTTTCTTTCTAAACGTCGGTTCCGGAGACCACCAGGGGTCCGGGCCGGACAGACCCTGATGGCTCTCTGAGAGTACAAATGGAAACTAATTTGGACCCATAAATACGTTAAAGATTGGGGTCCCAGAGATTAAAAATTAATAAATACATTTTAAATGGGGACGGGCCAGTGGTCTAAATCATATCAAACTGAGGGTCCTGAGAGGGTTATGAGAATCACTGATGTAAATGATGACCTCTTCACCTTGCTCCCACTAACCTAACGAGGCCCTCCGTTGTCATCTTATTTACCCTGCATTGTGTCAGATTCTTTCAGATCTTCATGAACTGATTGTGGACTGGGTCTCCGCTATAGAATTGTGGGTGACGTAGTTCAGTGCTATCGTACATCTCGCCCCTCCTTCCTGCATGGTCCCTATTGGTGTTCCAGCCAGCATGAGAACAAGGACACAAACTGTGAATCATCTTTGTATTTTTTAAATAAACTCCTCAGCGGCATTTACAGCTTTGGTTTTGCAATGGATACTTTTGTTTTAATCAGTTGTTGTTTTTTTGTAAATGATTCAGTTTTTGCTTTTGTTGGGGACATTTTATTTATTTATTTATCTAATTCTGATGTATAGATATTTATTCTAGCAATAGTCTTCCTATTAAGATATACTGTGCTGATGCATCCTCTGGTTAACTGAAAATAACATATATCGAGATGATACTAATAATCAAATCTGCAAAAAGATTTTCCTAATAAAAATGTGAACTTAAGTTTCCTCTCTTTTATTTTGTTTACCTCTGAATGAAGCTACTCACAATCTCGGTAAAATAACTAATAATTTCTAACACATAATTGATAATATTATTATGTAAATATAACATTACTCATTTGAACACTATATTAGTGACAGTATAACAGTGTCCCAGTAGTTACTACTGTACATCAGTGGGAGTAAAAATCTAACTACTGTATTGTAGATTATTCATAGACAGTTTTAGTGATGTTCTAAAATGTGACTTTCATTTCAAATGACACTGTGAGACCCTGATATGAAAATAAGTTTTGGTTTTAATTTAATTTAAATATCTATGCCATAATTAGATAGATCGATACTGGTGATATTGAAATAACAATCAAAAATGTTTTGCATTGCAATTTCAGTTTCAAGTTCTTTGAAATATATATATTCAATTAATAATAATAATAATAATAATAATAATAATAATAATAATAATAATAATAATAATAATAATAACAACACTTTATTTGTATAGCACCTTTCATGACATGAAATGCAGCTCAAAGTGCTTTACAGAGCAATGGAGAAAAAAAGAAAAGAAAAGCAAGGCATAAACATTAAAAAACAAGAGCAGCAATGCAATACAGTGAGGACATGAAATTGAATAACAAAAAATGTAAAGATCAATTAAAAGCAAGGGTGTAGAAGTGGGTCTTGAGCTGTGCTTTAAAAATGTCTACAGAGGCTGCCTGTCGAAGGTACAGTGGGAGTTGGTTCCACGCCGTCGGCCTGTGGAAGCAAAAAACTGCTTCCCTGTATTTTTTGGTTGCCATTTTTTAGTCAAAGCGAGCAAGCCAGCAGTGTAATAATAAAGGTTTCATGAACCTTCTGTAGAATTCTTCTGAATTCTATGTGATGAGCATATTGTCAAGTCAGATTCACTGTTTAAAGTAACAAACGAACCCCCCAGCATTGTACTCTCTATCTGTGTCTCTCTCTCTCTCTCTCTCTCTCTCTTAACCCTCCCCTATTTCTCCAACATCTGCTGGGGATTCTGTACCCAGCACCGTTGCCATGGAGACGCTGTGACGTTGATGATGGTTGCCGCATCAGAGCGTGGTGTGACCCTGCTGGGGACAATGACGCGTTACGACAGGCCGAGGTATCCCAGGCTGTGTGTGTGTGTGTGTGTGTGTGTGTGTGTGTGTGTGCGTGATGATTATGTCAATAGGGTCTAGCAGAGGGGTTGCTTGCTAACCTTAGGCCTCTTCTCGCGCCGTCTGTTTCTCACACACACACACACACACACACACACACACACACACACACACACACACACACACACACACACACACGCACCACACACACACACACTCCTGCCCTTCTTGACATCAGGGGTTTGGAAACTATAGGAAAAACAAATGTATACACCTGGGTTTAAAACTGTTAGTTATACAGTAGCTCACACATTTAACCCTTAATATGGATACATCTGTACACTCTGTGTGTGTGTGTGTGTGTGTGTGTGTGTGTGTGTGTGTGTGTGTGTGTGTGTGTGTGTGTGTGTGTGTGTGTGTGTGTGTGTGTGTGTGTGTGTGTGTGTGTGTATGTTTTGATTGATCGATCGGTTGATTAAATAGTTTATAGTTCGGAAAATCGCATTGAGAGTGGTGTGCCCTCTTGTCATTCATTATCTGGTGCAAATATCTAGTGTGCTGCACCCCAATGGGTGCTGAATGACCGCACTGATCAACCCTATACTCAGAAGTTGGGTTATTCAGTGTGAGGTGAGTGACTGCGGTGTCTCAAGCCCTCTCCGGGGACAAAAGCTAAGCTAGCCAGGTTGGCAGAGGAAGTGTAGCGCCCAGGATTATATTCGATAATTGACACTGGGTGAAGGAATGGGTTACAAACTTGTGGGATAAAACATTTAGAAAAAAAAAAGCTAAGCTGGCTAAGGTAGGCATTTATTACATCACCATACTACAAGTGATCATCATTTACCTTGGCCCATGTTTTAACTGGTTCGTAAATAAGCCACACTGTGCACTCTGTGGCGTTACCGCTCAGCTCACTCAGAAAACTGAGTACATTCCTGGTGTGAAAAACTGAACACTGAATACTTACAGTTGTACACATCGACTCGCTGGCCTTGGAATGTCTCGGGATCCCCCAGGAGGAAGTCACTAATGTTGCTCTGGAGAGGGAAGTCTGGAACACTCTGGTGGAGCTGTTGCCCCCGTGAGCCGACTACAGATAAGCGGTGTCATTGTTCTGATGGCACGTACTGTAGGTCCGACTCGTCGCATTAACCTCATGCGAAGCCACCTAGTAATGGGATGTCGGAGTTATGGCAATGCCCGTCAGCCCACCCTGAAGTCATATCTTGCTGGTGGTTTTGGGGAGCTGGGAAGAGGGGACTCCCATGCATTCACTCATGTTGTGCCTCCTTAGGCAGGGGCCATAACAATATTGTTAAATAATTTAGATTTATAAGATGAAATGAGATAAAGAATCTCCACGCCTCATGAGCAGGCCTGGCTTGAGATGAGCATCTATGTTAGCCCCTAGCACAATACAATCTAATTTAACAATTCCTCAATTTAATTTATCAATGTAAGCATGGCAAAATACAGCTGTCACTCCAAATCAACAGAGTAGATACAGCACAACAATCCACAAGACGCTTAGAAGCTGAGGCTCTACTTCAAAGTTCAGAAACAGGTAGCCTATTAGCCCATCATCAGCCAGCCAAATCCAGCCCAAATCTGATTTCGTATTGAGATTGGAGTTGGATTGTTTTGTTTTGTTTTTATCTGAACAAGGCTAAGTAATGTGAATCAAATCAGATCTTTTTTGCTGTTCAGACTTGAAAACTTGATAAAATCAAGGCCAAAAACCTGATTCGGGCTGCCAGTGTGAACATAGCTTTATGCCATTAGCTCAAAGCCTCAGATCTAGGGGTTGGAGCTGTTCTGTTGAGAGTTGCTGCTGGTCAAACTCAAGTTTGAATCAACATTGTGTTATTAGGGGAGCACACTGTACACCTAGCTTAGCTGAAACAGGTCAACATGTTCGAACTTCACGGTTGTAGGTGCCAGCGATTCAAAGTCCAATTTGGGTCGTAAATGACCGTGTTGTAACACACCACACGCCGGGATGAAATCACCAGTGCTCCTGTCCAAAACTTAAACTATGCATACCGAGCACATAACCAAATAGTCTGCATATAGTTTGGCTGCACACTTTGCCGGCCTGCCGGGTATGGACTAGTTGTTATGCATTGGCTGCTCTTGCCAACCGTTCTGTTGCTGTGCTTAAGCCAATATCGTATAGCCAAAAGAGCAAATCTTTGATCAGATACATCCAGCCATGTACAGGATGAATAGATTTTGTGTATTTGTATGTCTCTCATTAGCCTGGTAAACCATCCCAGTCACATGAATTCACATTTAATTTTAATGTGAATTCGCCAGGAGAGTGTGTGGGCTGAAACAAACAAAAAGGAAACACAAAAACAACTAGAAATAGTGCCCTTCTGGGCACAGGTCTCCACCAGGTTATCCACAGATCCGTGCAGTTAGAGGTAAAAAACACTTTTCGGCCAGTTATAGCGCCACCTTGAGGCTGAGTTGAAATTGTTCATATGGCATTTTGTCCTCGGCCTAGTGGGAATGTGGGTGCACAATTTCACGGAAATGACGCGATGTGTTCATGATTTGCAGCATTTTGTTTGAAACTGAGCACTCCTGTGAACTTTGGAAGCCAATCTTAACCAATCAGGATGGAGTGTGAGAAATCTGAAAGACCGGTTTGGTTGAATGGCTCTAGAGAGACTGTGTACCAATTTGCGTGATGTTTGGACAAAATCTGTAGGTGTACTGTGCAAAAACTTGTTTTGCACAAAGCGGCCTCCTGGTGGCGCTATAACAGGCGGTTCTGGAAAGTTTGGGGCAGAGGTTCATCGTTGGCATCCAGGGAGTGTGTGTGCAAAATTTGGCATCGACCGGGTTAACGGTGGCCGAGATTAGCTGCTCACGGACACACACACACACACACACACACACACACACGGACACACACACACACGGACGGACACACGGACGGACGGAGTGCAAAACATACTCTCCCCCCATGCCTTCGGCCTGGTGGAGACAACAATGGTTACTCGGAGCCAGATTCGTGAAACGTTCTTATTATTTTTATTTTTTTGTTTGTTTATTTATTTATTCGTTTATTTGTTTGTTTGTTTGTTTGTTTATTTGTTTATTTGTTTATTTGTTTATTTATTTGACAGGGACAAAGCTCATTAATCAACATGTCAGTTTTCACCTCAATGTAAATGGGCCAGAGTTAAGGCCTATTCATAGTCTGTATTTTCGGTGGTAAGGTGACCACCGCTCCGGTGGTGAGCTGACCACCGGAGCTGAAATAACGTTGAGCGGTGGTGAGTAAAAACAGAGAGAAGGGCTGGAGCGGTGGCGGTGGTTTGCTCTTCACCGCGGCTCGTGACGTCATGTTGTAGTTCGGTGGTCACCCCACCACCGTAAATCCAGACTATGTATGAGCCTTTAGCCAAAGCTAAATTTCATCTGTAGTCCCTGAGCAGGCTCTTAAAAATGAATGATAAAAGAAAGACAGTGTATAGTGTGCCAGCACACAACACCATGCGTTGATGCCATGTGTGCATGTGTGCAACACTATATCCATACAAAAACACAATACAATACAGTGTGTATTAAGTAGGCTACTACCTTAAGTAGGCAGAATTGTTCGTAAGCATGTTCATGTTCTTGATGATGATGAATCCAAATCCTCGAGTCGTAACTTGAAGGGTCGTGCCAGTTCATCCAAATTATCAGGCATTGGACATTCACTTTCCTACTTGTGTTTCACCATGATTTTGCATGACCATAGACATATAAAGGTAGACGCCCCTTCCGGCTCTGGAGCGTATGTGCCCAAAATTCCTCGCAAAGTCACAGAGCGCATGTTCGGGTCTGATAAGTCCCGGAATAGATGCGCTGTGATTGACCAGTAGTCACTTGAGTGGCAGCGTGACATAGCATTTCCTCCCCCAGTGTAAATTGTTCCGCCCCTCCTTTGACACACATGGCTCCAACAAACTGCAGCGGCCAATGAGGCATATACTTTTTTTGCAGTCACACCTGTGTGTGATTGCGGCACACAGAAATCACAGGACCTCACACAAAGAAATAAAGTTGAGTGAATGAAGTCAAGAATAACTAAACTAAATTGCTAAGAAAACATTGAGGGATGCCAAAACCTTTATAAAAACTTCCTAAGTGGGTCTAAGAACAAATTTCCTCTTAAGAACTTCTTAAGACACATTGTGATGTCACTGGCTTCAATTTCCATTCGAGGAAGTACCCATTTTATTGTTTATTGTTGTGCTATTGTGTTATTCACCATGGGGGAAGTGGTGGGGATTAAATTTGGTATAGCCATCATGACCGATGGGGGCAACCCTATAGTCTTGCGTCGCCAGACAACTGCTCCACAATCTCTGAAGACCGGAAGCATTTGAAAATTGTGGAAAGCAACAGTCTGACCACGCGAGACTTTGGTGTTTTCTGTGCAGGTGTTACAAATAGGGTTCGTATAAACTGTTGCGGGAAACTTGACAGAACACACGACTCACTGTATAACAAACTGTTGTCATGACTACTGCTTGAACTGCTTGAACTACCTACTACTAATATTTATGCTACCGAGCTGAAATTAGATGACATCCGATATTCACACATTTGCATGCTCAATACCTCCAAGTAAATTTAACTTAAGTTGGGCTATACAATTGGGGTGGTTGTATTTTGTCTCCCTGCTCTTCTACTGAGACATATAAATCGATAAAGTCAACCAAAGAATAAGATTCCTGTACACTACAGGATCTCCTCACTGGTCGACAAAAATACCTTGCAGACCCTAACCCTAAAGGATCCCTCACAAGGTTTCCTCAACTGTCTACCACAGCACCTCAAAGGCTCTTAAAACAAGGCTTCAGACATCCCAAAACAAACTGGTCAAGCTACTAGTTGGCCTTATACTCCCAGACCCCATCTCACCCATGCCCATTTTGATAGGGTGGAATGGCTTAGGGTTGACGAGTATACAGCAACTTGCAATGGGCCTGGTCTACAAGATTCACTACACCACTTAGCTACCTATGTACTTCCTTAATGTCAACAAAGTCCACAATCACAATACCAGAGGGAGTTCAATAAACGTGCAACCCAGATTCGGCTCAAACTATTTGCTATTTTCATAGAAATGTTCTGATGAATTGAAAACGGAGGACCCTGATGTAAACAAGTCTTAGTGCTTTTTCTGCATTTTTTGTATATTGACCTGTACTTTCGTTTGAACTGTACCCATTCTACCGTGAATTAAATGTTCAATATCAATAATAATATAAATAAATATAAAAAAAATTGACACTTTGATTGATTGATTGAAATATTTATTAACAGTTTGTAGAATTTACAGTACATTTTAAGCACAAACTCAATACAAAGACTGTCAACTGTGAGTGGACGACCCAATTAAGCATTACACTTGTTTACAACAGGGTCCACATTGTTCAATTCATCAAAACATTTAAAGACATACAAACATTTAGAGACATACAAATAGACATTTCTATGTAGCTAAGGAACAGAACAGGAATTGATCATATGGGAAGCAAAAAAGGGAAAAGATACAATATACAGTGAGGGAAAATGGGTTGGGGGGGGTGGGGGGGATTCAGATTTTACAGAGGCCAGTTTCGAATTGCAGCCATCCGTAGGTGCCCTTTGAGAGCGGTTTTGAAGGAGTCAAGGGATTCACATGTCTTAATGACTGTTGGTAGGGCGTTCCACATTTTGGTGGCATAGGAGCGAAAAGAATTTAGTCCCTTGTTTGTGCCGAATCTGGGTTGTACATGGTTTGTTGCACTCCCTCTGGTGTTGTGGGTGTGGACTTCGTTTACATTAAGGAAGTATTTAGACAGGTACATGGGTATCTTGGTGGTGTATCGAATCTTGTGGACCAGACCCATTGCAAGATGCTGTACTCTGTCGACGACCCTAAGCCATCCCAGCCTGTCAAAGTGGGCAGGGGTGAGGTGGGTTCGGGGGGTGAGGCCAAGTAGGAGCCTGACCAGTTTGGTCAAGATTCAAATTATCCACTGAGCAAGCAGGGCTCTATTAGCTCAATGGTTCCTATGAAACCGGGTTCAAATGTGGTGCAAAAGAGGAAATGTACAGTGCACCTTGTATAGGAGGACCCAGGCAAAACTGTGTTAAAAACTCAATAGACCTGAGCTCCATTCACGATTCACCATCATCATATGTAACAATTTTCTATCTGTTGGGAGGGGTCGTGTAGAAGCAAACTATGATATGGGCTCATGCCGCTCAGTCAGTGAAAAGGGGATGATGACCATTCCATTTCCATTGGCCTATATATTTGCACTACACGGGGGCCTTCGATTTTGTCAAGACTAGCCTTAGCCTACGTATTAGCTAATGGCGCCCTCGTGTGGCAGCACACTCGTGCAGGCAAGCTGCAATATCAGTGGTAGGCCTCTACAGATCCAGATGTGCCAGAGCCGCACCGCACATAATGACTGAAATGAATCATGATTTAATGACATCCTCATTCTGCACACGTCCACCAGTCAAGAGTTGTGGACATTTGAATAAACTCTGTATTGTAGGCTACGGAGTTTAAAGAACAGACTGAGACATATGAATATGATGTGCCTACCATTATTTATTAAATTGTTTGGAATTAATATAAAACTCATATTGATCAAAGATCATCCCCAATCATATCGACCACGGACCACTGCTCCATATCATATGGCGAAAGTAAGGCAAAGGCAACCATCTGGATCTACGCGTCTCAGAGTGAAAACAAGTTTTGTGATTGTATGAGAAGTGAGAACGTAGCTCCTGTCACAAGTGGCGAGGAAGGGGAGAGCAGTGAGAGTGAGAGGGGAGGGAGGGGGTGAGTTTGAGTGGACAGGCAGCAGGGTAACGGAGGGGGTGGTGTTTGGCTCGGTAAAGACGGGGAGTGAACGAGCAGAGGGGAAACCAGCGGATCTGGCCCTTTAAATCACAAATACAACGCATTCGGAGGTGAGTTTAGAGATATTCGGGGATTTATGTGTATACATTACATTGTACATTTCATTTAATGTAACGGGTCTGTTGTTCGGCATAGCCTACGCTTCTTCTTTTCTTTTCTTGTTTTTGGCCGTTTATGTGCTCTTCTTGCAATCCTGGGTTGTGGTCACCGAAGGCGGCTGTAGCTGAGAACAGAAGGCTTAATCGGTGTCACGAATTCGGATTTCCCAAGCCTTGGCCGAGAGAGAGGGTGGGGAGGAGAAGTGGGGACGGGCCGGGGTCAGTGGAATATTTCATATACAGCTCGAGTGGGCTAGCATTAGAGATCCCACAAGCATAGAATATCGGAAGTGTCTTCTGGGTTTGTGTGGGCCTAAACTGCTCAGTTTGCGTAATGCGGATTAGCGGAAAAATAAAGGCATGCGCTCCAGCCTTATTAGCCTATTCCCATTGTCGGTCTAGAGGCTGGCTGTAGCGTTACCTCCTTAAAAACACGTTACCACCCTGTTCCCACAGCTAACAATCAGGGCCTATGCATTTTACAACCTGAAGCGGTCTTTATTGGTTGTTTCTTGTTTGTAAGGCTACGCTTTCAGAAATGTCGCTGGCTTTGTGTGTGTGTGTGTGTGTGTGTGTGTGTGTGTGTGTGTGTGTGTGTGCGCGCGCGCGCGTGTGTGCGTGTAGCCTATGCACAGCCATGGGAGAGAGGACATGCTGTTCTATCCATCAAAATGCCCGCATTGTGTTTTCACACGCTTTGGAGGGCAGGACATGGCTATCGGCCCGTTCTGCCGCGATCAGTGCTGACTTATGATCAATAAGATTGAACAATTTGCCCCTGAGTGTGGCTCATGAATGCTCGCATGGCGCGTCCTCGCTGTACCGTTTTTGACAACCGCCGGATCTGTACTGCAGTAGCCTATAGTAAAGAATATATGGACCCGTCCGATAAAATGACAGCAGCACACATGTTCATGTTCGATTCTCTGCGTCGAATCCAGGTGTTTATTGAGATTAATGCTCGTACACCTTCTCTTATTTAGTAGACTAATGTGCCATATCCGAAAGTTTGACAAATCAACAGGCTAATGAAATCATTGGTGTGCTTAGCCTAATGCGCGCACCCGTAGAATAGAATATACAATATACAATGAAATTGACCTGTCTGTCAGTTTCGGTTATAACTGGCAAAATTGGCTATAGGCTAGCCTACTTTACACTTAAGCAGAGAACTAAAAAAAATCTTTTTTCCCTTCTTTTTTAAAGTAGAATTAATGATATTAAAACTAAATATTCTATAATTGGAAGTTGCTTGTTATAATTCAATAATTTACCAGGCAGCCCACCAGTGTTGGAAAGTAACTAAAGTAACTTATTACTTCAAGTATTACCTTTTTTCCAGTAGCCTAACAAGTAATATAACTAATTACTTTACATTTTGAGTAATATAATATTTCCAGATATGTTACTATTTTCCAAAAGTAACTAGTTACTATTTTCACTAGCCTTGGTGGTATAGGCCTACTGGGCTTGGGTGTTTTAATTGTAGACTAGATCTAGGCTCTAGAACGGATACAGAAACGATGCACACTTGTCTGCAAGTGTGAATTATACAAAATATGCAATTGCTGCAGGTAAGAAAATAAAATAAAGTGGGCTAAGTAAAGTGAAGTAATAAGTAACCTTTGACAGGGAGTAAGTAAAGTAATGATAGTTTTTAGTAGGCTGGCTAATGGTAGCCTAATATATTACCGGTTTTGAGTAACTTTTCCAACACTGGCAGCCACTGTGGTCTGTGGACAAGTTGTGTGTCATGATATAAACAAGGTTTGAGATTCATGCTTCTAGGACTGGCAGTCAAAGTCTGTGTTAATTTATTAATTTGTAGCTCTGAGACAGTAGGATGGAATCATGTGACCAAATGGACCCTTAAGGTCGTTTTGGTTACATATACACTCTTAAGCCCAAACCACACCAAAGGGTCGGGTTGGGACAAAACTGTTTCTATGGTAAACCACACCAATGCAACTCATTGAGTTGACCCGACCCTGTGGTTTGGGCTTTAGAGTTAAATTAATATCTTGATTATTTTACTGCGCAGTATGTCCTCCTGCTGCTGTTGAGGACATTTGAGGAGAATAGTGAAAGTAGGCCTGCTAAGTGGTGATTCTCCTCTCAGATATACTTCTTAACAGACACAATGTGATGGCAAAGTCTGTCTGTCACACTTTGACACTGTGTGCACCGCAGAGAGAAAGAGTGACTAACGCACACACACGCGCGCACACACACGCGCACACACACACACACACACACACACACACACACACACACACACACACACACACACACACACACACACACACACACACACACACACACACTAATTACAGACATTAATCTCATAGCTACTCCACACAGCAGAAGTAATTAAAGCAAGACTCGGAGAGAGAGAAAGAGAGAGAGAGAGAGAGAGAGAGAGAGAGAGAGAGAGAGAGAGAGAGTTAGAGAGAGAGAGAGAGAGAGAGAGAGAGAGAGAGAGGGAGAGAGAAAGAGGCACAGAGAGACAGACAGACAGAGAGAGAATGTCCACATTATGAAGAGAACATATGATTTGACAAAATCATGCTTTTAGTGTGCATTGGAAACTAGTACTAGACCACTGAATCCATGCAGTGCTGTATCATGTGTGTTTCAAATGCTAGGGGTGTCAGTGTTGTTCGCCTAATCACAGAACAATTATTTCTAGTTGTTTGTATTGATTAAACATCAATACAAACGATATAATATAGATTATATAGTTATAAAAGTGTCTATTGTTTATTTATTTTCCCTGTTATATGTGCAGTAAAATTGTGAGTATTAATTTAACTCAAATGCTATGTAAACATACAAATGAAACCAAATGGACCCTTACACTTACAGGTCAATTTAGTTACATGTATACACTTTCAGAGATACAAGTGACTAATTAACACAACAGTGTTTCTATTCAGTCAACAGCCAACTCACCTCTTCAACCCACCTGTGCCCTTCAGACCTGGAGAGATCAATGTGAACTCAGCTACTCAGCATTTGTGTGACTTGGTGACTGTCCTCAGCCCAGCCCAGCCCAGAAGTGTCCAGAAGTTGTCTGTGGCAGTTGCAGCGCTTCATTCAGACAGAGCAGAACCCGGCCATTCTGCGTATCATCTGTCAGGTATCTGCGTGCACATGAATTGCGCTTTCCCTCAACTTTATTGCTTATCATGCAAATGTTATAATTGTATTTCCATTGTGCATTTTCCATTACAAACATGCCGTCTAATGCATGTATTAGAGATGTACTCTAGTGTTTACTACCACTCACTCACCACATGGTGGTGGTATAACTAGCATTACTGTTACTGTAAGGATCTGAGGAGCCTATTAAAATGCACTTACATGTGTACTTTTTATTTGCATTATAATCTCCATAGGGGGATTTTAGATCGCCTCATATAAGAACTGTGTTTGAAAAATAAACATGTCATCCCGGCCGTTTCACTCATATGTATATGAAGAATCAACTGACTGAGAGAAAACGCTAATGTTACTGTTACTGAATTAGTTAAATTTTCGCTAGAAGCAGACTGTATCATATATGAGTGACTGACTGTTGCAAACAATACAGAGACACCTCAATGACAATAACGCAGAGACAGCTTGTTTATTTTTGGACCACAACTCTTATAGTAGACGATATTAAGATCACCCCATGTTATTCTCCATAGAGAAATGACTTCCACGAACCAGGGGAATCGAAGGGATGAGCGAGTTACACCAGGACTTCGGTGCTCTATACACGTCTTTTTTTGGCCTTTCCTTCTTGAATGTACTCCTTGTGTTTCATGCATGCACACTGCCATTCACTTCCTTGTTTACCGATTAGAATGGCTCATAAGTCATAACTCTAAATCTACAGAGCTCTCCATGGTCCCCAAAGCGCAATGTTCTGTCTTCATTTCTGACTGCAGCATGCATTTCGTTTGGAATATAAACGCTTCTAGAGAGACCAGCATGAGGTAAGAATGGAAGATTATGCCTCCCTGTTTTTGGGGCGAACAGAAGGCGGGGCTTTTCTGAGTAAAATCTACCATCTGCACTCTAGTGCCTTTATTTTGAAGAATTCCCCGGCATTAATTCCTATTGAACACATCACCAGCAGCCTACCATCAGAACCAGTGCTGCTTGAGGCCTAGGCCATGGGATATTTCAAATTTTATTTTAACAGGCTTAACACATCTTGGAGCAAAAGAGATAATGAGAGCTATACAACAGAAAGCCAAATATAAATTTCGTCTCATCTTTCTAAATACACTGTTTGGGGATTTAGCAGTGGCGAAGGGATGTTCCCCCACTAAAGTTGGTATTTTGGTTAACTGTCTAAATCCCTAAAACACCTCCGTTACCCGTTATATTATGCATTGGTGTGGTTTGGGCGTTACAATAATTGACCAATCACCAGTCCATGTGCCATTGCCTTTAAGATATCCCATATCCGTTGCCCGTTATGCCCAGTTCTTTATTATTATTTTTTTTTTAAGATATTTTTTTGCGGCTTACGCCTTTTATTGATTTATGAAGGGACAGACAGTAGGCTGACAGGAAACGGGAGAGAGATGGGGGGATGACATGCAGTAAAGGCCGTGTCGGGTCCGGGAGTCGAACCCGCGGCACACTGCGACTGGATTACCAGTCCGGTGCCCAGACCGTTACGCTACGGCCTGGGCCGTTATGCCCAGTTCTATATTGCTTCATAGCCCTACGGTCTATATAGCCCATGGAAGAGCGATGTGTTGCTGCCTTGAAGTCTTGTTGCACCCTGCTCAAATCTCACTCATTTTTAAAATTTCAAAGTTCTGTGTAAACTACGAAATTAGGGCTTTCATTTGGTGTATAGATGCGTGCGTGTAGGCCGTCTCTACGGAACGGTATGAAGCGAAAAGGAAAGTTCGGCAAAATCATTAAACCCCATTTGCTGCTATGGGGTGAACGAGCAAATGCACGCTGCACAAATTTGTCTGGCACAAATAACTTTGACTATACAATTATATAAACACATTGGACACAAGGAAGTGGCAGGCACTCACTTCTGCTGGATAGGAAAATTACAAAGAGATGCAATAGGAGAATAAGCTGGAGAGATGACGCAGCCTGACTCTGTGCCTGGACATCTCCATTGAGGCGCGCGCCGCTCTACCAAACTAATTTGGCACGGCTAACGGGTAAGCTACGGGTGCTTTTAAACTCCACTATCGCTTTCCCAAATGTGTGTGACCAAAATAACACGCCCATAACCACACCTCTAGGCGCAAATACCGGTGTCGGAAAAAAGGATAGCGGGTGACACTGGACCAAAATACCGTTAAGGGACAGAGGAAGCTCCTATATTCGTAATTCTCGGGCAGCGGCAGAATTGCGGGCCGCATCGTGGGTAAAGGATGCGACGAAATTGGAGCCCTAACTATTAGGGCATTTGAACACTGATGACTGCCAGTCAATGTGGGACAGCTAGTCAATGCTAATCAGTGCCTCTCCAACTGATCAAAAATGCCGCAGCTCGCTTGGTCTTCAACCAGCTAAAATTCTCACATGTCTCCCCACTTCTCCGCTCCCTCCACTGGCTCCCGGTCGCTGCCTGCACAGAATACAAAACTCTGATGCTGGTATTCAAAGCAACCAAAGGTATGGCTCCCCCATATCTTGCAAGTATGATTGAACCCTACAAACCCTCCCGCGCACAGATCAGCCAACGCAGGGAAGCTGGAAGTACCCTAACTAAAAACGCCGGGACAACGCTCCACACGTCCCAAACTCTTCTCCCTTCTGGCTCCAAAACTGTGGAACTGCAGCATCACTCCCAATCTTCCGTCGTAGTCTGAAAACCCACCTTTTCAGACTCCATCATGGCCCGTAGCACTTACCCTACCTTAGATAGCACTTTTTGTAGACTCAGATAGCATTTGATACAGACTTATATGTTGCATGTTATGTAGACAGCACTAGAATTGCATTGTATGTAGTCATAGCACTTTATAGTACATATATAGCATAGTATAGTATATATGTATAGTTACATTATATAGATATTCCACTGTTGTGTTTCATGATAACTACTTTTATGTATGTGATGTATTGCCATGCTTTTTGTTCTTGCTTAATGTAAGTCGCTCTGGATTAAGAGCGTCTGCTAAATGCCTAAATTGTAAATTGTAGGTTCTCAATTTGTGGGACATCTGAAAAGTCCTGGAAAAGAGGGACTGTCCCACGCAATGGGGGACATCTGGTCACCCTAAGGGCCGATTCATACTCCTATTTTAGAGCCGAATAAAAGTCGGTTCGGCGCTGTAGAGCCTACAATGTGACGTCATTTGAGGTTCGGGGGGGGGGCGGGTACCGTCCTAAAGTCGGCTCTTCGGTGCTACTGAAAATGTCTGACGAGCCGAAATCATTTTGGCACTACAGCGCCGAAACAACGGTAAAATATCAGTATGAATCGGCCCTTAGACCTAAGTGCTGCTTTATGTGTGTTTAAATGCCAGTGCACTTGCTCGTGGACAAAATAATTGGGTACTCAAAAACTAAAAAAGAAATCGGCCAAAAACGAACAAAAAATAAATAAAAATCTGATTCTGATTGTAAACCAAATTGTGGAGTTCTCCTTTAAAGGTATATTCAGTGATTTCACTCAAAAAACCTTAGGTTTCGTTTTTGGCTGTGGGACCCAGCCTTTCGTCCAATCAGGATAGAGAGTCAAAAACGAAACCTAAGGTTTTTTGACCCCCAGGGGTTAACTGGGGACAGGGAGGAACTCCTTATATGGCCAGCACACTCTATAGTAGGGGGGATTATCACAACAAAACAAAAAAATAAGTGATATTTGAATTAAGTGAAATCACTGAATATACCTTTAAATGAATAAAGTTCTTTGTTGAATCAAAGCTGTGCATGAAGAATCTCAATTAAGCTCAATTGTGCAGTATAGCCTATCCCTATACAGTATATACAATATATATTTTAATCTTTAATGAACGTTTCATTTTTACTTTATACCCTGAGATGGCTGCCAGCTGCCACACCATTTCATTGTACTGTATGCAAAACTAATCAACATTCGGGATGAATAATAGTTGTCTTTCCTCCCTCTTTCCATCTCTGTCTTTTCTCTGTCTGTACATGTGCCTGCATACTGTCCCCACTCCCTCTATCTATCTCTATCAGTTTTCTGGGGTGTTGGTGTATTCTGATGGATCAGTATGTCTACAACTAATAACATTGCCCAGGCCAGGAAACTGGTTGAACAACTGAGGATCGAGGCAGGGATCGAACGCATCAAGGTACAGCATGAAATGCCACTGATGGCATGTGTGTGTGTGTGTGTGTGTGTGTGTGTGTGTGTGGCGTGCATGCTCTTTCCTATCTCCTTCTATTCTTGTTCTCTCCTATTTTCAACCTCCCTCCTGTCTTCCCTGCCATTTTCCTCCCACCTTCTCTCTCCTTCTACCCTTCTCTCTTTCTCTACTTTTTCCCTGCTGCCAACACTCAACCATGCCCCTTCTCTCCCTAGTTCCTGCTCTCCCCTTGTCCTCCCTGGCTTCTCTCTCTCTCTCTCTCTCTCTCTCTCTCTCTCTCTCTCTCTCTCTCTCTCTCTCTTTCTCTTTCTCTTTCTCTCTCCCACAGGACCCACATGCATGCTCTCTCCTTTCCCTCCTTACTGCAGTCCTCCCTCCTTCCTCCTCTCAGTCATCTCTCTCTCTCTCTCTCTCTCTCTCTCTCTCTCTCTCTCTCTCTCTCTCTCTCTCTCTCTCTCTCTCTCTCATTCACTCTCTCTTCATTGTTGTCCGGCAGAAACTTAGTATCTCCGTACTTCATGCCTTACTTCATTATACTACAGTGTCACACAAAAGTAGTAAAATAAGCTATTTTGCTATTGACAAGAGCTACATTGGATCCAATTGAACACAGGTTATTTTCTGAGTGGTACTATAGCCACTCCTATGCGGAGCTATGTGTGTGTGTATTTATGTATGTATGTGTACGTACGTACGTGTATGTATGTGTACGCACGTACGTGTATGTATGTGTACGAACGTGTCCGTGCTGCAACACCTAAAGTGGCCAGTAAAGCACACACACACACAGATGCCAGAGTACAGTACAGAGTACAGTACAGTACAGTACAGTACAGTACAGTACAGTACAGTACAGTACAGTACAGTACAGTACAGTACAGTACAGTACAGTACAGTACAGTACAGTACAGTACAGTATTTTCCTGAAAAGTAACCGTTTTGTAGGCCTGTCACAATTATTATATAACTCATCTCAACTCAGCTCATCGCGATTATTTCGCGATGGGAATGCAATAACGGTACATTTGTTATTCATATGGTCCAATGTTCAATGCCAGGAACACAATTAATCACTGTTATTGTATGACAATTAATCGTCAACTTAAAATGTGTAATCGTGACAGCCCTATAGTGTTTTGGACATACAAGGTTGTCCACCTGACAGCTGGCATGTCTTCCTGACTCTGTCCCTGCAGGTGTCCAAAGCAGCAGCAGACCTGATGAGTTACTGTGAGCAGCACGCGCGGAGTGACCCCCTGCTGGTGGGCGTGCCCACCTCCGAGAACCCCTTTAAGGACAAGAAGCCCTGTATTATCCTATAGCTGTGGTCCTCTCCAGCCCTGAGACGTACACACACACACACACACACACACACACACACACACACACACACACACACACACACACACACACACACACACACACACACACACACACACACACACACACACACACACAGTATACACACATAGTATACACACTTGCAGATACACAGATTCCCCCACTCGCAGACTCATATGTACATTCACAAAATACATAAATAAACTCCTCGACCCTAACCCTTTTTCATTCCACACACACATACACATGACACGCTCATCGCTGTCGGGCACGCACACACACACACACACACACACACACACACACACGCACACACACACACAGACAGTTACTTTCCCAAAACAAACAAATGCCATACACCGGAGCAACAGCTAGGGGAAGGCATTCTAGCTCACAGTGGCTAAAATCAGTATATCACTGAGTATAATTAAGGAAATATTCAAATATGCTGTAAAATTAACTCTTAAGTGTCAGCTTAACCTGAAAAGGGAGATGAATAATCTGTAGGAATCTACATGCAGTAAGATTCTGAGATAAAGTATTCCTGTGTTGTGATGTGAGGGTTTTGGTTTGGAGGATGGACAGCTGATCGTGGGAAGGGTGTGGGAGTTGGTACGTGTGGGCGACCAACTTGGTATTGGTCATCCCATACACAATCATGCCAGATAGTACTAAAGCTAAAGTGCTTTAAGTAATACAAAGAATCGAAAAAAGAAAAAAAAGGCCAACCAGGGTGTTTAAAGTTAAGCTACTTGTGATTCGTCATGGTGAGTTAACACTTATTGTGGAGGCGTGAAGCCTTGGAGTAGCCAAACAGCATGTTCCCGACTAGTTTTATCAACAGACCCCGCTCCACCTCTGGAAGTCCGGGGTACATCCGTCTATAGCTCCTACCATGGCAGTCCACCGCCTCCAGTCCAAAACCCCAGCTGTGCCAATACAGACAGTAGACACCTGGATCTACATGCCGATCTACAGTGTTTCTATTTTCCACTGTGGTTTATGGTTAGTGTCGGTGGACATCAACATGCAAGCTGATCTGAGATTTGCACCTATGATGTCTACTATTGTCAACATGGGACAGTGCTCTGCACGAAACTCAAGCTATTAACCCCACACGTTTACAGCATTCTTTACTTAAAGAAATACTAATTTGTGAATTATAACATATGTCTATGTTTTATATTTTGTTGGAGCATTACTGATAGATGAAACTATAAAAACAAATCTAGTTTATTATTAGTATTTTATTTCATTTAATTTAATTTAGTTTAGTTTTGTTTTGTTTTATTTTATTTTATTTTATTTTATTTTATTTTATTTTATTTTATTTTATTTTATTTTATTTTATTTTATTTTATTTTATTTTATTTTATTTTATTTTTGCAGTATGTTTCGAGGCAGTCAGACATTTGTTCCCCTGCTTAAGGCAGGATTTCCATTGTCTTAAGCGAAAATGAAAGGAGCTCGAATCTGTGCCAGGGGTAACGTCTGCCTGTTATTAAATGTTACGTTCTAAGTGAAGGATTCTACTGTAACACTAAGCCTCCCAGTGCTTTACCCCTGAGAGAGAGTGAGGTTCTTGAACACCGACCAGCATTCTAGTATAATTATCACAGTTGCTGAATGAGTGGTCATGCCCTATAGATTCCTAGAATCATGCTGCCTTCAAATAAAACTAAAATAACGCAGGCTGGGGGTGAAAACCTTCAATGAAACAGTGGAATGAAGTTACCAGCTTTCCCCCTCCCTTCCTCCCCTCTCTTTCCTCCATCCTGGTCACTTGGGTCTTTTAAGAGACAAGCTTCAGTGTTGGTATAATCAGTATCATAGTCCACAGTATGGGAGAGGAGAAAATGGAGGAAATGGATTGCAGGTGAATGCCACGGCTGTTCTTCTCTGTTAGCCTCTCCTCCACAGAGCTCCGCTATAGACCTGCTTAAGTTGTCTGACTAGCTCAATTGGTCAGGGAACGGATACCAGTGAGGTACAGTAATGACCAATGAACTCATTGGCTCATTGGTAGTCTCGCGTAGCCAGACAACTATTCCACAATCTCCGAATGCTATATAGAGTCTGGAACTACATCCCCCGAAATATTTTTAAATATCTTTAAAGCTTATTTTTTCATTTCCATTTCTGCAAAGCCACAAGCTATATATGCTTAGATGGTTTTGATTTATATTAGGATAGATTTGTGCGACTGTAAAGACGAAACAGAAGCAGGGAGGAGGCTCCACTTCCGCTTTATATTTTACTCATGATTGAACTTCCGCTGCTCCAGACTGTATGATGGAAGCATTTGTAAATTGCGAGAGGCAACAGTCTGGCAACACGAGACTAGCTCATTGGAGGTTCTAGTCGAGAAACTCTAATCACAGAGCAATTTCCTGACTCTCTTTTCCTTTACCATGCTCCTCCTCTATGAAAAACCAAACATGATTGTAAAAACAAAACACTTACAAAAAAAGGATAAAGCTAAGATAAAACAAACTAAGTGTATAAACTTTCTTTCATACGTGCAGAAGTGTAGCTGTTTTGGTTTACTTTGAGTTTCTTCATTCTATGGAGTCCATGGAACCTGGTCAGTTGAGTAATACCCTGTATAGTGTTTGTAAGATAAGATACAAAAACATTGCCCTGAACATGGAATCCCCTCTGTGGATGTTACATTTTTATTAGCTCTACTTTGCATAAATGTTTCTGTTCTGTCAGTCAGTCAGGATTCTCTCTGTCTCGAGAGGTTCAAGAGGCTTGTGTTCCCAGAGGTTGGTTTTAACCACACATGTGGACACAATACCTGATGAGGAACATACATACGACTTAATATTAGGACCTTGTGTATTTATATGATTGTATCCTTTTTAGAGGTTGAAACAACATCTGACCTCAGTTCAGTGGCTAGAACCAACCTCGTTGAAGAAGAATGATGGCAGTCGTAACATGATGAGAATCTATCTTTCTGTCTGAAATCTTTCTGAAGTCTTGTTTATAGGGAGCAGAAATAGGCTGGGAGAAGATGCTCTTACTGTATACATGCAATGTTGCAAACACACACATGCATGCATGCACGCGCACACACACACACACACACACACATGCGCGCGCACACACACACACACACACACACACACACACACACACACACACACACACACACACACACACACATACACACATACACATTTCATTTACAATGCAGTAGGTCCTTTGTTGTTTTAGATGAAAGTGTTTGCTTATGGAGGGAGATGGTTTGGTCCGGGAGCAAAGGTCAAAGAAACTGTGAAAATTGTCCCCAAGTGATCTAGCTGGGCCACCTTGAGCAGCATTCCTGTGGTGTAAACAGTACAAATGCTGCCAAAGGTTCACCGTATAGGAGCCGTTTGTGCCCTCATATTTATATAACAGACATACAACAATGTTCTCTTCAAGAACGACTGCAGTGAATTAAACGGTTGAAGTGCAACCATTTTTGCTTATTGCTCATGCATGCACACTTTTGACACAGTATTACACAGCCATCGGTGGAGCCATGTTAGCTGTCGTGCAGCTCAAATGTGGGATGTTTCAGTTAACATGACATCTCTTACTGATAGACAACCCTGCTGCACCCATGTAGTTGTGTTTGGAAGGAGTCATGAGTTTTGAGGTGCTGAGTGGCAAACAGCTGTTTAGCATGTGTGGACTTGTGTACATGTGCGAGTGTGCACGCATGCATGTCAGCATGCATACTTCTTGCAATGCAAAGAAAATATACATCTTAAGTGATTTAATGTTGTATTTAATCTGAAGATTGTGTTTTATTCAACAAGTGAACAAAATGTGTCACTAGGGGGAGATACAGTAACTGTACTTGTTTCCAGTGCGGTTTAAGTTAAGAATTAACCTAGAGACTTAGTGGCAATAACTTAAGTTGAGACAGATGCCTCCCTCCACTTACAGATATACCTGTCAAAAACAAAAAACATGATTCCACAACTGAACAAGATTGAACAATGTATGATGATTACTGTTTTAGGCACACAACCGACAACCCTGACAGCTCATCTCTTGATTGCCTTTGTTCCTTGAAGCATTTGCTTACATAATCAGAACAGGCTATGCTGAAAGTGCAGTTACAGAACAGGAGCAGAAGGGGAGTGTCTTTGTCTGTATGTAATGCATGTGTGCACACTTAAGCCTCATTTATAATAAGTTGCGTGCCGGTGTCATAAATAGCAGATCTAGAAGCTCACTACACGTCACATTCGTGGCGTGTGTATATATCTGCTATTAACTGCTTGCAACACCAGCTTGTGACCAAGTATAAATGAGGCTTTACTAGGGCCTAGGTGTTCTATAGCTGAGCGCAATGGAATAGCTGGAGGTGCATGCATGAGCATATTTGTGTCTGTTTGTGAGACTATGTTTTGAGTGTTGTGTAGTAATTTTACTTTTACCACAATGCAGGGTTAGCCTAAATCTCACTGGAGAATAGGTCTTGCAATTCTTACTGGGTCACAGCAGCAGATGACAGACTCACTTCAGTGTTTAGGGCCATGCAGGTTTTAGAGGGGGGAGGACTGGCATGCCGTTGTTGGGTGGAGAATATGGATGTGTGCGTTTTGTTTAGAAAATATTAACATTTTCTTTTACAAGTGAACTTTTTGAATGGCTGGATGGCGAAACAGGGACTTACTGTAAACCCCATTTTTACACATAATTGTCCACGTGCCTCTGTAAGCTACTGACCAGCAGGAGTTTATTGCCACTGTTGCTCTGTTAGGCTTTAAATACACTGAGAAATGTAATAATTGCCTAACAACAGCCAAATAATTGTTTCTGTGGGAGTCTGCCTTTTCTTAAGGTTAAGGATACAGGTCAGTGTAACTCACTCGTTTAGTGATAGTGACATGTACTAGCCTATTTGAGGGTTGAGGAAGTACTTGACCTGAGAATAATCCATGGAAATGCACATGTCATGGTGACTGTATTGGTACAGCAGAACCAAAGGAGTAGAAAGATGAGAGCCTGTTCAGTGGTCCTATGGTAGGAAGTTAGGAATGCGAGAACGAAGGCAAGCAAGCACACATGCATACACACACATGAACATACACATAATACATGGCTTTCCACCCCTGACTCCCAATGTTGTTTGCAGCCAAAACTCTGAAGGATGTTCTTTGTTTTTTTAATTCATTCCATAGTTGGTTGAGCTGCAATCAGAGACAACCAATCTTAAGTCGTTGTGTGGTTTCTGAAGAATCAGAACGGTTTTCTGATTGGTTGGTTGTTAGTTTGCCTTATAGTGTATTGTGCTAATGCTGTTCTTTGGGGCGTCAGATTGAATGAGTACCAGTCTTAAATTGAGATAGTAGTTCAGTAGTGGTGTGGCGCTGTTCACACACAAGCCGGCCCCAAAAATGTATTTCTGGAATTGTGGGGAGAGTCAAGGCTCCTCATTATTGGTAAACCTTGTATCAAACATCAACCATTCGGCCCTGAGCCCTGCCTGAGACTCATATTTTGTGTTCTGATCTCCTGTGTAATGCATACAGTATATATGTATCTTTTTGCCTTGATTGATTATGAAGAAAATATATCTATTTTTTGTAACTGTTCTTCTCTGATGTGCCATAACTCATGTTTTCTTGCACACTGTTAATATTTTGTGGATATTGCTGTTTAAAAAGAAAAAGATGATATTGAGAAGTAGATAACATTAATAAAAACATGAATAACGCATGCTTTGGTATTGGTGAAAATAATTTATTATATTTGTGCAACCTCAAGGATAGGGATGCATGCAAACAGGTGTGTCTGTCTGGCTATTTCTAAAGTACTGTCCATAAATGCACAACAGTCATGTCAGTACATACTCTAGTTAGTACATAATGTACAGTACGCATGCATGCAGTTGACAAAAGCTTGTTGGGATGCTATAAACAAAGACCAAGCCAGGTAATACCTCCCTCCCAGTTAGGTTAGGTCATTTTGAAAGAATGTTATTGTTGCCTTTCACCAGTGTCTGTCTGCCCTTTGAAATGTGCCTCAAACAAGTCACATGAGACACCTGCAAGTTTCAAATCAAGTTTCCCCTATCCAGTCAAAGCCAATCATCTATGAGGTGGATCAACCACTGACCAATGAGGAGCACTGGCAACTGATGTCGGAGTCAGCCACTCCCCTGTCCAGTTGATATAGTAAACAAATAGGAGGCCCATGTGCTGAATGTTCTCTTTCCTCTGCTCTGCTGCCTGAGTTCTCAGAAGACATGTGAGAGCGAGGGTGGGGAAGAGAAACAATAATGGTCTGAAATGGGGGTAGGGGGAGTTCATAACCTGGGTTGTAGAACAACTTGCTTACCTACAGTACAGTATAGTTATAGTAGATCATGAGTAGATTGCAGGCAGAGTGGCACCAAGGACAATTTTGTGCATGCCAACCTCCTCTACATTTGGCATGCATTTAGTAATATCACAGGCAGCAAACACTGCAGAAGAACAAGGTTATCAATATTGTGGAAGGAATAGAATCCTGCAGCTACTGTAGCATTAAGTTTGGCCATGCAAACGACCAGTAACCCTGTATCTGTCCTTGTTATGAACCCCCCTAGGCTTAGGAGTAGGACATGGTCTTGTTTGGTTTGTTTGTGAAAGGGTGAGTTTCTGTCCCCACCCCAGACTCTTTGGCTGACAGTACTGTGTTAACAACGAGAGGAAACCATGGCTGCAGACAATGCCCTATGTACGTGTGTACTTTTTCCATTCCCGAAATGCTAATGTCAACACCAGCATTACTCAGCTATCATTCCTAGTTCCATGACGCAAGCATGTTTTGTTTTGGATTTCGAACAGAAACCGAATGGACTGATAGAATGCAGTTTGTTGGTTGTTATAATACAATAATTTAATCGCCTGGATAAGACATCTCATATATAATTATTATGTACTTTATCTGCAACATTAAGTACCAATAGAAAGCATACATATTTCAAACTACAATCATAATTTACTTGACAGTTTACTTTTGATCACATACAACTTTACAAGGCACCATTTTTCTGTTGTAGCCCCTAGCATAGAACTATATTTGTTTTCTTTCTTGCAATGCCAATGGAGCTTGTGCGACATTTCCATTTCAGGTTAAATGGCAATTATTCCTGCATTAGAATCACCAACTAGTCATTGTAAAACACACACACACACACACACACACACACACACACACACACACACACACACACACACACCCTTACACACACACACACACACACACACACACACACCCTCACCCTCTCACACACACACACACACACACACACACACACACACACACACACACACACACACACACACACACACACACACACACACACACACACACACACACACACACACTCTCTTTCCAATGTTAAAACATAACATTGGAAATTCCCAGCATACAGTAGTTTCATGAATACATGTGTTAAACACTCTGATACAGATCACCATCATTACAAAGGCAATTATTGTAATTTTGCCTTATGTTATACACTGGGGAAAACCATGTACCGTATGTTAAAGATTACAGGCATACAAGATATTTTTAGAAACCTAAAAATACATGTTTCATGTGGGACTCTATGCATGTGTTCTCAAATGTCACATTATTCCACATACCCACACCACCTTTTCCATGCGTCACTGTGGCAAATGAATGTTCCAGAGTACAGATTCTAGAGCTCACAACATCCTCTCCATAATGCTCTCTGACTGTTCCTCTCCACTTGCTCTGAAAGCAAAGCATTCCTGATTGGTTGCGCTTATAGCCACCTTGGACATTAAGGACAGCCCATCTGCTGTCCACTACAGGCTGTCCTACCCTGATTGCTCAGTGCATCAGCACCTGAACTCTGAGCTGAGATGCGAAGTGAGAGCTCCCCCAGCAAGCAAGGTCAGGACCTGGACGAATTAGTGACGTCTCTATTGGGGCCAACCAAGACTAGTCAGATCTGGCCCAGAATATCACCTGATTTCAACCAACATAAATTCTGCCCACTAAGACGGACGTTCCTGGATGATTCAGAGAGTCCGATCGAGTCCAGATCAACCTACGTCATATCATAACTAGTCAGATCTGGCCCAGAATAAGCTATATTATTTCAACTGGTGAAGACGTCCTGGATCATCCCCATATGGGCTGTGATCTGGCCTAGTCCTGAACGTCACCGGAGGACGTTGTCATAATGTCATCATGACGTCATTTGGCTTACTGGGCCTTTTTGTTGGAATAGTGTTGGAAGCCCCCACCGCCTTCCTCAGCGCTCCTGCAGGACTAGTTCAGGCACCCACTGGTCGAGGCTTCGGCTTTCCCTGCAGAAGGTCCCCACTTCTTGGAGTCTGCAGTGGTCTGCTTGGGGGTTCTGCAGCGGAACAAAAACAAAGTAGTCAGGTACTGGTAAGAACACGTGTTCAGCTGACCCGTCCTTGAGAAAGACTGGACCTCAAACTGCTCAACCTTCCCCAAGTCTCTGAATAAAATCTATAGCTCAAAATGGAACCTCTCCCTCCACTATGTAGCTCCAAGATGAGGTTCCAAGGCATCGGGTGCCGTAATTCGGGTCAAGGGCGAATATATTTGCAATGATGCACAAAAAGTGTTTCAATGCTTGTTTCAACCCGTCAGTGATTTAGATTTTCTTGACCATTCAAAAAATAAACACCTGAGAGCGGATGCCCTGACCTTTACTTTTTGTATACGATTGTGAATCGTGTCAAATATTCGCCAGTGTCCCGCTCTGGAAGTTAGATATTCAATATGGGGCTAGATAAAAGCACGACTAGCCAAAAGTAGACAAAAATGCAACATGGGGAACGTTGTGCAGTGATTATAAATATTTTTCTCACAGTGCAGTTTACCATGATGCATCTCCTCCTGACCTGATCATCAAAGTGTTAATTTAGCCGTGAGGTGAGCCGCAGTAACCATTTACACATCCACTCTGCCGAGTCAACTCACCGTCACTAGGATGCAGTGGAGATCTCTGTGATCCTCCTGGATTCTAGTGGCATGATTGGCATCCACGGTGACAAAGGCCTGCTCCAGCAACCGCTGGAGCCGGTGCACCCCAGAGACACGGAGGATGGAGATGCCGCTGTCGCAGCAGAACGACTGCAGCAGGGTGAAATGGATCTGCAGCGCCACGTCAACTTCACTGTCGGCCGCCAGAACACATAGGACCACATTGTCTGGGTCTCTGAGGAGAAAAACAGAGAATGAAGTCAGCTGGACAGGATACAATTGGCCTGGGTAGCAACTACGAGTAAGAAATTATCAGATAAATTACATGAATAAATTCAATAGATATACAGTACTATACCGTACTGTACTGTATAGTATTGTACAGTACAGCACAGTATGGTACAATACTGTGCTGTACTGTACAATACTATACTGCTGCGCCCTGTGTGTGTGTGTGTGTGTGTGTGTGTGTGTGTGTGTGTGTGTGTGTGTGTGTGTGTGTGTGTGTGTGTGTGTGTGTGTGTGTGTGTGTGTGTGTGTGTGTGTGTGTGTATGTGTATGTGTATGTGTGTGTGCTATACAACACTGTGAAACATGGTATAGGGTATGCAAACTGTATTCAGCAATGTCATAATAAACAGACCAGACAATTAGTTTATCTCTCATGGTTGGCTCATTGTATTTTGTGAGCAGCCATGTATAAAGCTCAAAACTCACGTATCCAGCAGTTTAGCAGACTCATAGGTCCCTATGGTCAGGCAGTCCAGCCTCTGAGCGGTTACAAGGAGCTCCTCAACAGCAATACTGACAGACTGCATTCTGCAGGAGAGAGGAGAGACAATGTAAGAGTAGACTCGCAGAATTGCATGCATTGCATTACATGGGAGTGAGAGTGACATAACTCACAGATGCACATGTAAATGCCTACTTGGAACATACATTTAATTGCCTCGATTAACACTAATATATGGGGGCATATGGGAAACAGCTGCACATTCCAACAGACGTACGGAGCAGTGCAGTGATGCAGATGGATTAAATGCAGATTGATAATGATGATTTAACTGTGCATGCAAACATCATCAAGGCGCTACGATTCAGAATCGTAGAAGGCTATTATAGACCAGAGATACCCATACCCTATTGATGGTATGGTGCGTTGCGATTAATTATACCAGGCACCTGCGAATTAAATTGTGTGCCTGCATAGCTTCCCAAAGGAAGTGTTGATATAATTAATAAGTCCTGCAATCCCCCTTCAAGGGCCCCTCGTCCGTGCGCAGCCCACATGGAAAAGTGGAGATATTTTACTACACGTTGCAGGATATTTCAAATGGATATTAAACTAGAGGACAATATCTCTCTCCAAGTCTTAGAAATTAATTATTGGGTGAGTAGTACACACTACACCGTATAGCCTACTATAGTGACAGTAGCCTACACATGCACGCCGTGCGAATGTATAAGGCTAAATGATGCATTGTGCAAAGGAACAAGCAACAACAACACTCACCTTTTTGATGATTTTGAGCTCAACCCCTTCCACCAGCGTCAGTTTGTTGTTGTTTATTGTTTTGTATTGTATTTCCGGAAAAAATGTAGATGTCCTGCGACCTGGAGGTTCCACAACGGCGGACGGCTGTGTGTGTATATACGCAAATGACAGTGTTAATTATTTGTTTGGCAACATTGCGACACACTTTATACTGCCTGCCTCCATCTGCTTAGAGGGCGTCACCGAAATTGTTCCACCTTTGCGGCTCAAAATAAATTATTTTACTTTATGCAATTGTGCATAAAGTATATTTTTATATTATATGTAGGCTAGGCTATTTTTGTCTATAAATGAAAACACATTTAAATTGCGTATACGAACTTTAACTTACACTTATAACAAACAATGGAGTTGTGTTGAAATATTCTTTGAATGTGGCTTGACTGCAAAATCCAAATGTTTCATAATTTCATTCTTTTTTCATAATGCTTACGAGATACTGACACCTTGTGGTTAGCTGTGGTACGGGGCTACGGGCTACAACTTGTGACCACAACAAGTAGGCCTACTCATTAGTAGTTACTGCTATTGCATTTCTCAACCTGAGAAGGCTACTTGTTAAATGGGTTTGGAATGATACAACTGACAAGTGTTTTTTATTATTATATGCGTTTATTTTCAGAACAGTGTGATTCGATCCACTCTTTAAAAAACTGGGGGTCAGATGTAAGTCAGAGCAAGTGATATGAAAAGCCAGCTAAATCTTAAGATCAGATCTTTAAACTTAAAAACGTAAAGAAGAGTTTGTGAATAACAGTAGCCTGGGTGAACTGCATGCAGCTTTTATATGTCAGCCCTCTTCGGGAACAACAAAGCTGATAAGAGCAAAGATTATGCTCTTATCAGGGCTGGAACACATACTGCTGTAGAAAAATAGCCACCAACCCACCCACAAAGAAGTAACAAAAAACAAAACAAGAATAAGTGGATAAATGCTGTTTTATGGCAGTTTATGATGGACTGTGTCTCCCCATTCATGAACAAACCAGTGTGTGCATGTGATGTCATGTGTGGGTTTACTTGTGAGTGAGTATGCAGCGTATGCTGTATGCATGTTTGATTATTATGTGCAAAACATAATAAAATAACTCTCAAAGTACCCCCAAGGATTTCGTCCTAGGGGTCCCTATACTACCCTT
Organism: Protomyctophum parallelum; assembly: GCF_964188405.1. NCBI lineage: Eukaryota > Metazoa > Chordata > Actinopteri > Myctophiformes > Myctophidae > Protomyctophum > Protomyctophum parallelum. The sequence continues at coordinate 24,349,975 of NC_139718.1, read as the reverse complement.
TCCTCATATTTGGCCTTTGCATTGTGGGGTGCGTCCATCTCTTCTTCCTGGTTATCAAAGAAGCTGTCTGTGTAGTTGAGTATCTGCTTCACTGCGCTCATCAGCAGAACATCAACATCAAGATCCAGGTCTATCTCTTGGCTGTAGTTTTTCAGCGGCAGCACACAAGCTAACGGGATGCCAAGTTTAGAGCTTATTTCCTGGGCCTGAAAGACAGTGAAGGACCAAGTATTGCTGTGAGTTCTGAGCTGGAGACATCAAATGAATAGATGTCAGAGATGTACAAATGGTAATGTTACACCAAGGTTGATCTGACTTGTAGCCTACAGCAAAGGGGATGGGCCAGAACTGTAAAAGTACAGTATCTTTGTATTGTCACAAAAATACACAAAAGAATCCTAAGCGTTATTTTTAAAACATATTCGTAAATCCACCCCTTTTCTATCAACGTGGTCAGTTTGTCAATTTCCATTTAAATTTCTCTACAGTATGTAGTCCCTATAGTTGCTGCTGCTGACCATGTGTACTCTATAATCAGGGCTATTGCTAAATAGTAAATGTCATCACACTGAGATTCCCAACATGACAACTAAAACATTTTAACAAGAGACCTGCATCTGACCAAACCCCATTTAGCTGTATAACTCTGATTACCTTCTTCTGGATATAACTGCTGAGATAGACATTCTTCAGGTCCTCTGCCACTAGAGGGCAGGCTCCATCTACTTTGGTCATGAGCACAAGTTGGGGAATGTCTAGGCCAGGAGTCAGAAGAACACAAAGGTGAATGGAACAGAAGTGAACAGAATTGAATGGAACAGGATGGAAAAACAATAAACACATCAAATTATGAGTATATCAAATGTGGCGAAAGTTAATTAAAGTTCTCCCAGGTCACTCACTCATCTGGTTTGTCTTCTTCCGAATAACAGCTAACTTTCCCAGTATCTTGTCAGAAAGCAGGGCAATCTTGGTGGAGTCAATAACATACACCATGCAGTGAATCTTGTCCTTCAGAGTTGGATCCTTCTTATAGCCATTTGAATCTGCTTGCAGGGGAGCGGAGGGACTAAACTGGGATAGAGATTTGTGTATTTTTAAATAATAGCTTCAAGCTTTATCTTAAAATACATTCTCCAATACATTTCTAAAGATGGACTAGGTCTGTTGGAGCGTGTCTTGAGTGTACATGGTTTGATTAGGTCTATTTTCAGTTCAAACCTGGTAACGATCTTGAACGTGACCCTTGAAGATGCTGACTAGGTCTTCCATGTCCAAACCATTATCAGTCTCCTCCAGTCCCATAGTGTCACAAAGAATCAGGGGAAGAGGTTTACCACCTTTCCCTGCGGTGACGGAATAAGTGCGGAACTAGAGAACAACATACAGTAAAACATGCTGTAATTAATGTGTTGAACTGTATTTAAGTTGATGAATTAAATCCCCCTGCCCCGTTCCAATTGTGAATCATTTCTAAATAATGGACATTGTGTTTCGGTCCTTTTTGGATATAGCTCTTATTAAATGTGCCAAACTGATTTATCTTAAATGACCACTTCACCACTTTTCAACCTATCTTCATATAATTGGTCCTAAGATACCACAATTTTCTTTCTACTCAGTCTGTGTCTCATAGGAGGGCTGTGGGTAGTTCAGATAGCCGTCTTCCAGTGACATCATATAGGCAGACTTTCATTTTAAACAAGATATATATATATATATATATATATATATATATATATATATTGTTTGAGGGGCGCTAGCCCCTCCTAATAAACAGCTATAGTGTAGATTCTGTCTTAACGCAAACAGTAACCATGATGCACGATGATTAGAGCGCCCCTCACTTCACACGGGTGTGATTTTTTGATTAGATTAGAATTATCGTGAGAACGATGGCTTCCATTATCGCATTTCAACTTTTCAGGAATAGAAAGCCTGTCGTTTTCTATTATCTTATCGATGATGTTACTGGAAGACAGGTTTCTGAACTGCCCACAGCCCTCCTATGAGGCACAGACTGAGTAGATTCTTTTTTTGGGGGTATTTTATCATGAACATTAGTGGGGACCAATTATATGAAGTGGTGAAGTCATCCTTTAAAGTAAACCAAAAAACTATAAGAGTTTAACATTCTCCGGCACTACACCGCAGACATTTTTCTCTGTTTACGTGTGTTTTGCTCAAGCATTACTGTTACATTCATATTAAATATTAGAATCCGCTTTAGTACCTGGGTGGTAAGGCTCCTTACTGCACTGCCAGAGACTGCCTGGGATGTCATGTTGCCTCGGAAAACAGAGTTGATGGAGTTGAAGAAGCTGGACTTTCCAGACCCTACTGGTCCGACCAGCAGCACCTTGGCCTGTGACACTGACTTTATAACAGGTTTATAAGACTGGATATCCTGCTTCAACTGCAGTTTTATCCTGGAGGAAGAACATGTGTACTGTTTTTTCTTTTTTCAATAATGAAAATGTGGTTAATAGAATTAATTTGGTTTCATAATATCTAAAACAAAGGTCATCATTTATCTCAGTATAATTGATAGTACGAAATGTAAATAAATTGTGTCTTTTTTGTCCAAGGGTAAAATAAGTTCTGATTGATTATAATTTATTTATGACATTTTGGAATTTAAATTTAAATCATATTCCATTTTCATAGCAAAAGGTGACCCCAGATCCAGTATGTAAGTCTGCATACTCATCTGTCCACATGATCTTCCTCCATGGTTTAGCCAGGAGACGACCTCCTCCTCCTAAGTCTGTTTGAAAAAGAAAGACATTTCTGTTTCTGTTAATAATTAATAATCACAATTATTGCGGATATATATATTTTTTTACCATATTATGGACCATCTGAAATACAATCAACATTAATATTCACAATCACATTTATCTGTGATGAGACACTTTTTGCTTACAAAACAATATATTGCCAACATTTACAAATGCAAAGAATGTGACATCAAGGTTAATTCCACTCTCACCCTCCACACGGTACACTTCAAACTCGGTCAATGTCAGGGCATTTCCATGCATTTGCTCAGGAGTAAAAGTGAATCCTGTCCCCGGGTTGGACTGGATATCAGGCTTGTCATCATGCAGGAACACCAAAGCGCCATAATTCGGGCCACCATCTCCATCAGTGAATGCACACTGACCATCATTGCTGGCTACTTTCAATGGCTTGTCAGACCCTGCACTCATGCTGTAAAGGAAAGCCTTCTCGTCAGTGATGTTCTGCTGGGTCTTGGCGTAATCCTTGGCAGTGTAGGCTCCAAAGACAAACCCCTCATTGTTGTAGGCTGCAATTAGGGTGGGACCCTGGTGGTCACAACGATTGTGGAAGGTGGTTGCAGTATAGCCGTGCACACTGGCTTTGTAGAGCAGGTGGAGCCTGACATGACCGAACAAAGACAGCAACTTCTTCTCATTTTCTACAGAGAGATTGGATGTGACCACACTCATGATGAATGACCAGGTTATCTAAAAAAAAAAGTCAGTAACAACACATTTAAAGAGTTATTTAACAGAATGAAGAAGAAAATGGATTATTGTGCATGTAGTCACTACAGTGTTACCCACTGTTAATGTATGTAATTATTAATTAATGTATGTAATTATTGTTCTTGTATGATGGCATGCTAGCGTAATATTCAGGGATTATCCCCTGCTAACTTCAGGGAACCCAGTGTACTCTCTGCTGCCCCATCTGGCGGAGTCAGGTTAAAGTGTCATATCAGTTCATTGTCATTGTCTATGTAAAATGAAAGTAAAAGTGTTCTGTAAGTCCTTATTGGCTGGGCTTCCTTGGAAGCATGACGCTTCAATAAAGAAAAATCATATAAAGTCATTATTAGGCCGATAAAAAGTAATCATTTGACAGTCACAATTGAATCACATGATGGGCCTAATTTGTCAATCACATTTCATGCGATGGACCCTGCCATATAGGGCTATCCTTTCAACTGATTTAAATGTGGCTACATGGCTACACTTATATATCTGGAAATAATCCATCTCTTATTTTAACATACTGTAACAGTCATAGCCTTCTTCAACTTTCATATAATATAAAGCTTACCTTCAATAGCTGTTAATTGTCTGAACGTTTTACTTCCAGAAAATGGCAGGAACCAAGTAATGTCTTGAGCTGATGGCAGAATGAAAGTGAAATGCAATGTTCATTTATAGGCGCGCTCGCGCGCACACACACACACACACACACACACACACACACACACACACACACACACACACACACACACACACACACACACACACACACACACACACACACACACACACACACACACACACACACACCAGAAAGTAGCCTATATTGGTGATGGACAATCTTTATTGACATTTACACCACCCCCTGTGCACAGGCTATATTACAGAAGACAATATACAAATTGAAAGCTGTTTTCAATCGTCTCAATATACTTTTTTGCACTGTAGCCTATAGTGAAATCATTATTAAAGGTGTGAGTGATACTTTTTTTGTTACATTTTTCTTGTTTAAAGCATAACGATCCATCATCCATGTTATGATAATAATCATTGTTTGTTTAGTAACGGGAGTCTCCCCATCTCTCCAGCTGTTTATTAAACAGAGAATTAATGTAAGTGTCGGGGACACTTGCTGGTTTTAACTTCAATTATTTTTGTTTGAAGTTGATTTGTTTATTTTCATTGCTTTGGGATATATTTATTTGGACACTTCTTGTACGTTTGGTTTACCTTTTATTTTGAAGTGCCCTGTCACCGCACGGGCACGCACCTAAAACCGCTCGCTTCACGCACGCCCCATTCATTCACACTCAGTCAGACAGTGACAGGCGTGTGCGTATACGTGGCCACCCTACGGTATGTTTGTTTGGAAACGCTTCTCACACTTGAATGCGGTAAATGTTGAACCTAGACATTTGCACTTTCAGTAGATTGAGCAGTTTATGTTTTCCACAGTGCCCGCCTGCTTCACGCAGTGTTGACATATAATGATGGGTGACGGTGTATTGAAGGTTCCAGGCGGCGTCCAAACAGCATGTTAGCCCCTCGATAGCCGGAGCAAGGTTAGGATTGTTTGTTTTGGGTTTTCGTTTGTTATTTACTTTGGGCTTTATTGCTTTTGTTTGGTTTTGTTTGGGTCTATGATGTTTTGATTTGGTTCACTTTGCTTTATGCCTGTCTGGGTCTCTATGTTGATGCCTTTATACTGATTGAATCACTGAATTATAATCGACTATAAAGTATTTTATTGTTGGATTGTACTAATGTGATTATGCAAATGCACTGCTTTTATTGTTGAATGAAAACTATGAAATGTTAAAGTATTTATTCTCCATTTTTCCATAGTTTTCACGGTGTAGCCTACAATCCATACTTCCAAAGGAAATAAAAACACCCGTTGAGACCAATCCTCTTCTATTCTTTCACATTGAGAGATATGGAGACACGTGGCTGTTACTGAACAAACACTATAGTAATGATTACTATCAGAATATAGTAGGCTACTCACAACTCGCTGCATGTGTACGCAACACTTGGAGCTTGTAGATCCAAGCCGTGCCGTGTATATCCACGGATATCCCAGGCCGTGTATAGCCACGGATTCCCAATCCGGCTTCCCAAGCGCGCTCTCTCTCGCTCTCGCTCTCGCTCTCGCTCTCGCTCTCGCTCTCGCTCTCGCTCTCTCTCTCTCTCTCTCTCTCTCGTTATCAGACGGTCCTTCTTGTCTTCTTATCATGATGGTGATGATCAGGCTCTGTCACACCGTGTCAGAACGACAGCCTAAATAAAAAGTCTTCTAAATCCTGACAGTTTTATGAATAACCTATAATATGTTTCTATATCAGTGATCAGTGCTCCATATTTCATGTCAAGGACCCCCAAAAATATATGTCATTTGCCACCGGTCGTCACCCCCCCCCCCCCTCCCGTCTGAAAATATGCTGTTCCAGGTTTTAGTTAAAAACGTTCGCTCTGAAAGAATATATATTCTAAAAAAAATCGCCACATTTTTAAGATTTTCTCCAATAATAAAGCAGACCTACAAGCTCATAGCTTGTAGGTCTGCTATATTATTTTTCAATATCTAAAGTTTAACAAAATGCTTAAAACACCATCACCAGACCAGACAGAGGCTGATTGATTGATTGATGAAATATGTATTAACAGTTTGCAGAATTACAGTAGCCTACATTTTCAAGCACAAACACAATACAAAGACTGTTAACTGTGAGTGGACGACACCATAAAGCATTACACTTGTTGTTTACAAGAGTGTCCACCATGTTCAATTCATCAAAACATTTAGAGACATACAAATAGACACTTCAGTCAAAGAACAGAACAGGAATTCATCATAAAGGAGGTAAAAAAAAAAGGGAAAAGAAACAGTGAGCCGCCACTCTGCGACATTTGGAGATTATCTTTATTGTCAACAGCAGTGCAGGCTCAGATAAACGTGATATGGGTCCGCGGGGATGCTAAATATTAGCTATTCACGCTGCCCCCCCTCTCCCCCCCCTGCTGCTGCTGTTGCTGATAAGAGATCAGGAGAGAATCATCCATCCGACCCCTCGGGGTGGGAGGCCGCTATAACCGGGCCAAGTGCTCTATAGCTGGGCCAGGCCGGGCCAGGCCCGCCCGGCCTGCGCTCCGCTCCCCATAGCATTATGGAAATCAATCAAGGAGGATGAGCGTGAGAACACAACGCTGTCGGTGGGAAGGGAACCCCTGGCCTATAGGGGCCTAACTTAGTACTCATTGTAAGCCATCTGACTCAACCCATTTAGACCTGCAGGACGATTCTACAAATGTCTTCTATAAATCCTGACAGTGTTCTGATAAACCTCATGTTTATATATATGTCGTTCTCAAAACATTTTCATGTCAAGGACCCCCAAAAATATATATTAATTGGCTGCCGACCCCCTATCTGAAAATGTGTTGTTCCAGGAAGACCCACCAGTGTTGTTTTCGTCGACTAAAACTAAGACGAAAAATGTTCGTCGACTACCTTTTTTCACTCATTAAAACGAAATAAAAACGAATCTATGATGACTAAAACTAAGACTAAATATACTGACAATTTCGTCAACAAATACAAACTAGACTAAAATGTTAGTAAGGGACTAGTGGACAAGAGATCCAGTTTTATGCTGGGTTGCAGCGCGACGCGTTGTGAGATTGTATATCTGCTATTTTCAGCATGCAAGCAAAGTGTAAAATATGTCATTACAACGACATCAAGGCCTGTCAAAACACATTTTAGTCGACTAAAACAACTGTAGATTTAGTCGACTGAAATCGTATGACATTTAGTCGACTAAAACTATAGACTAAACACTATAGAACATTCACTAAAATGTGACTAAAACGAAGTGAAAACTATATATAGAGACTATATATGACTAAAACTAAAATAGAAATTTGCTGCCAAAAACAACACTGCCCCCCACTGCGTCCCCAGCGGAAATCGAACACAGGACAGGAGGGTATGCCCTTATTGTCGAGGTCCCGACGCTAGAAAACCAACGCTTGTCCAATGACAGGAAACCACGCGCATAATGGCTGAACTGGCCAGAATGGGTTCGACTCCAGCCTGAGACAATGTGTTGAAATATTATTATAGTCTCATTAGCATATCCTACCGTAACGTTGGTTGTCTAACTTGTAGATGCTCCCAGCCACTGCATGTTTGTAGTCTAATAGACGTCTAAATGGCTAAACATTTGTCTAAAAACGGGGGTAAAATAATCTCTATAGGCTTAGATTAGTTGAAACAACGTCTACTCTAATTAAACAACGTCGTTTCAACGTCTATATATAGACGGAAACGACGTTGTTTCAACGTCTAATCTAAGCCTAGACTGCTAAAAAACTCATTTTTAGACAGTTTTTACATACACTCTTTCAATGATGCACGTAACGTTGCGTAATTTGCGTTGCCTATAATTTCAAAGCGAGAATATAATACTTTTATGTATCACCCCAAAATTAACATGACATGAAAGCAGTCATTGCGGAATGAGCTATTTAAAGTATTTTGGTGCGCATGCATCCTTGGATTTCTTTCTGACAAGCAGTCCAATGCGTTCTTTCAAGTGTATAGGCTACTCTCGCTAATTGTTTGTTTTATAGCTATATATCTCTCTCTCCTTCGTAATATGTGCCGTTAGAATGTCAACAATAAGCAGCACGCGGCTATATATAATCAAAGCGAACGATGCTCGACTTGTAGCCTACAATGCCAGCCAGTGGCAGTGGGCATATAGCCTATACACCACGAATGATCCACGATAGCACATGGCTAATTAACATATATTTAAATTAGTATGCAAATTAGCCATGCGGCATATGCCACATGGAAAGAGTGCACAATGCGTAACATAACATAGCTTACTCGTTTTTCATTGCATGTCAGATAAGACAACATTACAATTTACAATGTAGGCATTTAGCAGACGCTCTTAATCCAGAGCGACTTACATTAAGCAAGAACAAAAAAGCATGGGAATACATCACATAAAAGCATTTATCATGAAACATTCGTAAGCTAAGAAAGTAACAGTGGAATATCTATATAATGAAACTATACATATAAACTATACATATATATATATATATATATATATATATATATATATATATATATATATATATATATATATATATATATACTATGCTATACATAATGTACTATGACGTGCTATGACTACAGTCATACAATGCAATTATAGTGCTGTGTACATAACATGCTATAAGTCTGTATCAAATGCTATCTACGTCTGATTCACATTGATGTGAGTGAGATGATACAAACATAATGAAACATTACTTACACACGATGCTTGACTTGAATGAATAACATACATATGATACTACCATAGAATACAAGTGTGATGCCGCCTACCGAACACCATCAGTGATATTTTATTACTAATGAATAAAAAAAAAAAAAAAAAAAACAGTGCAGTAATATTTTTTATAGTAGGCCTAGGCCTATATACAACAATTTAGGCCTAGTAAATATATCATATATCATCAAATAAATGTTTAACAAAATATTCTTTATTTTGGGGTCTGAGAGGCTAGATTTAATTGAAAGGTGGTCCATGGCTCATATTCCTCATAATGTCAATTGATTATATATTGATATGAGAAAGGTTTAAAACCACTGATGAGATATTTCTGCCTGACAGCAACGATATAATTGCCTATATAACATTTAACATAATATAAAATGCAACTGTATTACTTACATTTTTAAACCAGGTAGGTTTACTTAAAATAGTTAGAAATAGTGCTTTTTAGCTTGTAAACATAATATAAAATACAACTTTTTAGGTAGTTTTAACTTGTAGCATATAAATCGTAGCTTGTAATGCCCATTAGAGCTATGGACCAGAGCTATAGACTACACCATGATATATTATTAGGAGTACAATAACGTTGCATTGTGAATAAAAAGGCAGCCACAGTGTGGTTGGTTGCAGTGTGTAATGCTGAAGGTTTAATCACAGGGCTGTCTGCTTCATGTATTTATGATTAAATAAACGTGCATTCTGGTATTGTAATTCAATGATTGAGAAAAAACATCAGAGGGGTTTGAACCCGTGAAGTTATATAAAGTTCGTTTTCAAAAGTCGGGGCTCTAGACCGCTAGACTACTGAGGACGCTGCCTGGAAGGGGACTAAGTTCTCTATTGACTATTTAAGCCGTGACGTAACCTGCTTCCGGGTCTTACTCAAGAAAGCTCCACGTCATACATTTTCTTGTTTACACTTTACGGTTACATTAATAATTCTACTCGAGTTGGAAGCATTAAGACCCATTTTAACCCTCAATGGCTTCCTTTCTGAAAAATAACGTTATTGTAAAAAATAAAAAAGATTCACGCGTTCAGAATCATATGTAGCTATAGAGGCGGACGGGACCCGGATGTAACGTAGAAGGACTACAATATGACTACAAGAAAGGCAAAAAACTCGCGGGCGTGGCCTCACGTCACACCGGAAGGAAGTGACGGCCCCCTTCAAATACGGAAGAGAAACGTGGAGGGAGGTTTGGTCAGTGTTTGTTGGATAGTTGCCACGTCACCATGTCCGCCGCCTCGTCGTCGTGTCCGCAGCAGCAAGGTAAGCAATGAAATGTTATTTAATACTTAAACGTTGTTGTTGTTCAAACATCTGTTATCACTTTATATGATGTTACTTGTTGTGATGTTTATATATTATGTTCGAGTAACTCTGTAACACCGTGTTCCAGTAGCCGAACGGTTAGCGTCGGGGGTTAGTGAACCAAAGGGCCCGGGTTCTAGTCCCACTCGAGGACTGAGAGTTTATCTGCTTTCTTACAAAAAAACACATTTGTTTTAGCATCTCGTCGAGGTCCATTATTCATTCAGCATTTGTTGAGCCTCAAATGGCGGTCCGTGACTCAGATACTGAATGAATAAAGGACCTCGACTTGAAGCAAAAACAGTTTTGTTTGTTAAGAAGAAAACAAACTCAGTCCTCGACTGGGAAGTGAACCCGGGCCCCTACGTTCACTAACCATCGATTGTAACCCTTCGGCTACTGGATTACTGTTTTGTCAAGTAGTAGTATCATTTATAAACACAACAAGTAACTTCATAGGCGACATGTTTGAGCCACGGACTACCATTTTGACTCTCACAATGGTGGTCCGTGGCTCAAATGCTGAATAAATGATCGACTAGAGGTGAAAAGAGCTAACCTGACCTGACGCTGCCAGATCCAAGAAGCTTGCTACACAAATTAGTTTCACAGCTTAATACCGCCCCCATCTGGCAGCGTCGGGTTAGAAAAGAGTTTTGTTTGGTTGGTAAAAGCACAAACATTCTGGTAAATTGTCGGGAAGCAAACAAACATTCTTTGAAATTGGCCGGAAAAGATCCCAGGCACTAATGTTAATAAGGCACAGTCACTAACCGTTCTCCTACAGTAATACATACAACAAAGGATTAAAAGCAATCTTCTACATTCTCTGTTTATTGGGAAATTAAGCAGATGCTTAACAATTAAACTATTGAGAGTGTAAAGATCTACTATTGGAGTCCATTTGGTTACCTAAATTAAATTGCTCTGTATTGTGACAGTAATCATTGCTATAGAGTGTGTTCAGTAACAGTGTTAAATAGCTCTATATTGTGACAGTAATCATTGCTATAGAGTCTGTTCAGAAACAGTGTTAAATAGCTCTATATTGTGACAGTAATCATTGCTATAGAGTGTGTGTTCAGTAACAGTGTTATATAATTCTATAGTGTGACAGTAATCATTGCTAGAATGTGTGTTCAGTAACAGTATTAAATAGCTCTATATTGTGACAGTAATCATTGCTATAGTGTTTGTTCAGTAACAGAGAGAACTTTTTCTGAAACGGCAATTTTATCCAATCAATCAGGAACGCAGTCAGGATACAGATTAAACAAGTGGAATTGTAATGTAACAGACACAAATAGAACTGGAACATTAAGCTCATAAATAGCTACTTTCTCCTGATTGGCTGAAAATGTGTCACATACCTGATTTTTATTTTAAAACCCCTTTCTATTTATTAAAGAGCTGGAGAGACAGGAATATTCCTGTTACTTAACACTGTTACTGAACACACACTATAGCAATTATTACTGTCACAATAACTTTGTAATGCTACTGATGTTTGTGTGCAACATTTGAGCTGACAGGCCTTTTTATGTCAATCAATCAAGTCACCTTAATTCAAGTGATAGATTATATACAGGGGCATGCCATACCTGCACAGTAGAGCTGGGACTCGATTAAAAAAAATAATCTAATTAATCAGAGGCATTTTAATCGCATATCAATATTCAACCCGAGAACAGCGAGAAACCTTTTTTTTTTATGTTTTTTGGTATCCCAGTGAATCAATGAATAGTGACTACAGGATACCACTCATTTTCAACATTTTACTGTCATTAATATACCTGTTGTGGAAATAATAATAAAAGTCACCCCATTCTGTGTTGCCTAGAACTGGAGGTCTGAAAAAAAAATTGTAACAGTAACAAGTACATCTCAGTGACATTACAGGACTAAGGAGCTGTACTTACTTCATATTGTTACTGTTTTTTTCAGACCTCCAGTTCTAGGCAACACAAAATGGGGTGACTTTTTATTATTTCAAGTTTTCAGTACTATAGAAAAGCGCCCAGTGAGAAACGTTCCTCGGTGAAAAAAAAGGTGCAATTAATTTATCTGTAGTTAATCGCGATTAATTTTTCTGTAGTTAATTAATCGCAATTAGTCCCGGCCCTACTGCACAGCCTTTGTGATCTACTGGTAGATCACAATGTAAATGTTTTATTAAATATAGAGGGTTTAAGTCGTTCTAAATGTGTGTTTATTTTTCTGTCTTTCTTTCTTAGGACGGAGATCAAGGTAGACAGCTAGCCTGCCTGCAACTTGAATGAGGTGTGTAAACATTTATTTCACAGGTGTGGGTGTTGACCTTGGCTTTTGTGTTCTCCAGATGTTTTTTTAAAGGAGAGTGTCCTGTCCAGTGCAACTCCAAGTTACATGGGGTGGGTATGGTTGGAGAGTTTGTGACCATCCCAAGTGACGCTCAGTTCTTTTTCCCCGTCTCGGTTCCTCAGGTGGAAGCTGCATAGTTGGGTTTTTGATGGGTTGGGTTTCACGTGGTTGTATTGTAGTAGCTTGACATTTCTTGGAGGGCACTTTCAAGGACAGACTCAATCTTCTGGAAGTCTGCTTGTTGGGTGGTAATGCAGAGGGCGTCGGCGTAGATGAAATGCTGGCATTCTGTGGGTAGTGGCTGGTCGTTTGTGTAGATATTGAAAAGGAGGGGGGGCGAGCACGCTACCTTGTGGGAGGCCGTTCTTTTGGGCTTTCCATTTAATCCTCTGGTCATTTAACTGGACATAGAAGCGCCTGTTGTTGAGGAGGCTTTTCCTGACCATTGTGCAGTGTTGGACAGTGTCGTAGGCAGAAGAGAGATCTCTGAATGCTGCTCCAGTTATTTGTTTTCCCTCAAACCCATCCTCAATGTGTTGGGTGAGGTTGAGCTCTGTCCAGCACAGGAGTGGCCGGGACGGAAACCAGCTTGGTCTTTAGTCAGCTTGGTATCTATGAGTGGCAACGAGGCGTTGGAGTAGCAGCCTCTCATAGAGCTTGTAGGTGATGCATAGGAGGGAAATGGGTCGGTAGCTCTTTGGGGATAATGGGTCTTTGCCAGGTTTAGGGATTGCAACCACTTTGGCCTTTTTCCAGACAGAAGGGATGGTTTTCTGTGCTATGCATGTGTTCAGCATCCCCACAAGCCAGGTCTTTGCGTTGGGTCCCAGGTGCTGTATCATTTCTGCCAGTATGTCATCAATCCCTGCTGCTTTTCCGGGTTTCAACTTTCCCATTGCAGTTTCAAGTTCTTCTAGGTCGAAGGGTTTGGTTTCAGGGCTGGCTGATTGTGGTTGGTCTGATACCACTGTGCGATGGTATTCTCCTGTGGGTCGGTGGCGGTCTTGGTCACAACTGGTGGCCAACAGTCATAACCAACACCGCCACCGACCCACATAGAATACCATCGCACAGTGGTATCAGACCAACCACAATCAGCCAGCCCTGAAACCAAACCCTTCGACCTAGAAGAACTTGAAACTGCAATGGGAAAGTTGAAACCCGGAAAAGCAGCAGGGATTGATGACATACTGGCAGAAATGATACAGCACCTGGAACCTAACACAAAGACCTGGCTTGTGGGGATGCTGAACACATGCATAGCACAGAAAACCACCCCTTCTGTCTGGAAAAAGGCCAAAGTCGTTGCAATCCCTAAACCTGGCAAAGACCCATTATCCCTGAAGAGCAACCGACCCATTTCCCTCCTCTGCATCACGTCTTTCTTATACCTGTGGTGTGCGGGCTCCATCCAATACCTACACCAGTTGTGATGCAACAGAGTTTGCTGTGACCGTTGTGAATTATGGGTGTTGTGGTCTTTGCCAAGACGGTGGATTGTGGCCCATGCCTTCCTGCTGTTATTTGTCATGTTGGTGTTCTCTATATCTTTTCGTCCTGGGCATGACGTTAAACTGTTCCGTTCGAGAGGACCCTCGAATGTAAACAGGTGTTGGGACAGGGACAGGTGTTGTCTTGATGCATCCTGTGATGATGCCACAGGTGTCATTTAGGGCTGTGTCGACCAATTTGGTGTGACGTGATCGGCTCCAGCTTGAGCAGGCATACTCTGGTGTAGAGAAAGACAGGGCCATGGCAGTTGCACGGATTGTTTGTGGGTCTGCGCCCCACTTGGAGTTCACTAGTTTTCACAGGATGTTATTGTGGTTGTTGACCGTGGCTTTTGTGTTCTCCAGGTGTTTTTTGAAGAGTGTCCTGTCCAGTGTAAATCCAAGATACATGGGGTGGGTATGGTTTGAGAGTTTGTGATGCGCAATTATTTTTTTGCGTCTCGGTTCCTCAGGTGGAAGCTGCATAATTGGGTTTCTGATGGGTTGGGTTTCAGGTGGTTGTATTGTAGTAGCTTGACATTTCTTGGAGGGCACTTTCAAGGACAGACTCAATCTTCTGGAAGTCTGCTTGTTGGGTGGTAATGCAGAGGTCGTTGGCGTAGATGAAACGCTGGCATTCTGTGGGTAGTGGCTGGACGTTTGTGTAGATATTGAAAAGGAGGGGGGGCGAGCACGCTACCTTGTGGGAGGCCGTTCTTTTGGGCTTTCCATTTACTCCTCTGGTCATTTTACTGGACATAGAAGCGCCTGTTGTTGAGGAGGCTTTTCCTGACCATTGTGCAGTGTTGGACAGTGTCGTAGGCAGAAGAAAGATCTCTGAATGCTGCTCCAGTTATTTGTTTTCACTCAAACCCATCCTCAATGTGTTGGGTGAGGTTGAGCTCTGTCCAGCACAGGAGCGGCCGGGACGGAAACCAGCTTGGTCTTTAGTCAGCTTGGTATCTATGAGTGGCAACGAGGCGTTGGAGTAGCAGCCTCTCATAGAGCTTGTAGGTGATGCATAGGAGGGAAATGGGTCGGTAGCTCTTTGGGGATAATGGGTCTTTGCCAGGTTTAGGGATTGCAACCACTTTGGCCTTTTTCCAGACAGAAGGGATGGTTTTCTGTGCTATGCATGTGTTCAGCATCCCCACAAGCCAGGTCTTTGCGTTGGGTCCCAGGTGCTGTATCATTTCTGCCAGTAGGTCATCAATCCCTGCTGCTTTTCCGGGTTTCAACTTTCCCATTGCAGTTTCAAATTCTTCTAGGTCGAAGGGTTTGGTTTAAGGGCTGGCTGATTGTGGTTGGTCTGATACCACTGTGCGATGGTATTCTCCTGTGGGTCGGTGGCGGTCTTGGTCACAACTGGTGGCCAACAGTCATAACCAACACCGCCACCGACCCACATAGAATACCATCGCACAGTGGTATCAGACCAACCACAATCAGCCAGCCCTGAAACCAAACCCTTCGACCTAGAAGAACTTGAAACTGCAATGGGAAAGTTGAAACCCGGAAAAGCAGCAGGGATTGATGACATACTGGCAGAAATGATACAGCACCTGGAACCTAACACAAAGACCTGGCTTGTGGGGATGCTGAACACATGCATAGCACAGAAAACCACCCCTTCTGTCTGGAAAAAGGCCAAAGTGGTTGCAATCCCTAAACCTGGCAAAGACCCATTATCCCCGAAGAGCTACCGACCCATTTCCCTCCTCTGCATCACGTCTTTCTTATACCTGTGGTGTGTGGGCTCCATCCAATACCTACACCAGTTGTGATGCAACAGAGTTTGCTGTGACCGTTGTGAATTATGGGTGTTGTGGTCTTTGCCAAGACGGTGGATTGTGGCCCATGCCTTCCTGCTGTTATTTGTCATGTTGGTGTTCTCTATATCTTTTCGTCCTGGGCATGACGTTAAACTGTTCCGTTCGAGAGGACCGGCGACCCTCGAATGTAAACAGGTGTTGAGACAGGGACAGGTGTTGCCTTGATGCATCCTGTGATGATGCCACAGGTGTCATTTAGGGCTGTGTCGACCAATTTGGTGTGACGTGATCGGCTCCAGCTTGAGCAGGCATACTCTGGTGTAGAGAAAGACAGGGCCATGGCAGTTGCACGGATTGTTTGTGGGTCTGCGCCCCACATGGAGTTCACTAGTTTTCACAGGATGTTATTGTGGTTGTTGACCGTGGCTTTTGTGTTCTCCAGGTGTTTTTTGAAGAAGAGTGTCCTGTCTAGTGTAAATCCAAGATACATGGGGTGGGTATGGTTTGAGAGTTTGTGATGCGCAATTATTTTTTTGCGTCTCGGTTCCTCAGGTGGAAGCTGCATAGTTGGGTTTTTGATGGGTTGGGTTTCAGGTGGTTGTATTGTAGTAGCTTGACATTTCTTGGAGGGCACTTTCAAGGACAGACTCAATCTTCTGGAAGTCTGCTTGTTGGGTGGTAATGCAGAGGTCGTTGGCGTAGATGAAACGCTGGCATTCTGTGGGTAGTGGCTGGACGTTTGTGTAGATATTGAAAAGGAGGGGGGGCCAGCACGCTACCTTGTGGGAGGCCGTTCTTTTGGGCTTTCCATTTACTCCTCTGGTCATTTAACTGGACATAGAAGCGCCTGTTGTTGAGGAGGCTTTTCCTGACCATTGTGCAGTGTTGGACAGTGTCGTAGGCAGCAGAGAGATCTCTGAATGCTGCTCCAGTTATTTGTTTTCACTCAAACCCATCCTCAATGTGTTGGGTGAGGTTGAGCTCTGTCCAGCACAGGAGCGGCCGGGACGGAAACCAGCTTGGTCTTTAGTCAGCTTGGTATCTATGAGTGGCAACGAGGCGTTGGAGTAGCAGCCTCTCATAGAGCTTGTAGGTGATGCATAGGAGGGAAATGGGTCGGTAGCTCTTTGGGGATAATGGGTCTTTGCCAGGTTTAGGGATTGCAACCACTTTGGCCTTTTTCCAGACAGAAGGGATGGTTTTCTGTGCTATGCATGTGTTCAGCATCCCCACAAGCCAGGTCTTTGCGTTGGGTCCCAGGTGCTGTATCATTTCTGCCAGTAGGTCATCAATCCCTGCTGCTTTTCCGGGTTTCAACTTTCCCATTGCAGTTTCAAATTCTTCTAGGTCGAAGGGTTTGGTTTAAGGGCTGGCTGATTGTGGTTGGTCTGATACCACTGTGCGATGGTATTCTCCTGTGGGTCGGTGGCGGTCTTGGTCACAACTGGTGGCCAACAGTCATAACCAACACCGCCACCGACCCACATAGAATACCATCGCACAGTGGTATCAGACCAACCACAATCAGCCAGCCCTGAAACCAAACCCTTCGACCTAGAAGAACTTGAAACTGCAATGGGAAAGTTGAAACCCGGAAAAGCAGCAGGGATTGATGACATACTGGCAGAAATGATACAGCACCTGGAACCTAACACAAAGACCTGGCTTGTGGGGATGCTGAACACATGCATAGCACAGAAAACCACCCCTTCTGTCTGGAAAAAGGCCAAAGTCGTTGCAATCCCTAAACCTGGCAAAGACCCATTATCCCTGAAGAGCAACCGACCCATTTCCCTCCTCTGCATCACGTCTTTCTTATACCTGTGGTGTGCGGGCTCCATCCAATACCTACACCAGTTGTGATGCAACAGAGTTTGCTGTGACCGTTGTGAATTATGGGTGTTGTGGTCTTTGCCAAGACGGTGGATTGTGGCCCATGCCTTCCTGCTGTTATTTGTCATGTTGGTGTTCTCTATATCTTTTCGTCCTGGGCATGACGTTAAACTGTTCCGTTCGAGAGGACCCTCGAATGTAAACAGGTGTTGGGACAGGGACAGGTGTTGTCTTGATGCATCCTGTGATGATGCCACAGGTGTCATTTAGGGCTGTGTCGACCAATTTGGTGTGACGTGATCGGCTCCAGCTTGAGCAGGCATACTCTGGTGTAGAGAAAGACAGGGCCATGGCAGTTGCACGGATTGTTTGTGGGTCTGCGCCCCACTTGGAGTTCACTAGTTTTCACAGGATGTTATTGTGGTTGTTGACCGTGGCTTTTGTGTTCTCCAGGTGTTTTTTGAAGAGTGTCCTGTCCAGTGTAAATCCAAGATACATGGGGTGGGTATGGTTTGAGAGTTTGTGATGCGCAATTATTTTTTTGCGTCTCGGTTCCTCAGGTGGAAGCTGCATAGTTGGGTTTTTGATGGGTTGGGTTTCAGGTGGTTGTATTGTAGTAGCTTGACATTTCTTGGAGCTCTTTGGGGATGATGGGTCTTTGCCAGGTTTGGGGATTGCAACCACTTTGGCCTTTCTCCAGACAGAAGGGATGGTTTTCTGTGCCATGCATGTGTTCAGCATCCCCACGAGCCAGGTCTTTGCGTTAGGTTCCAGGTGCTGTATAATTTCTGCCAGTATGTCATCAATCCCTGCTGCTTTTCCGGGTTTCAACTTTCCCATTGCAGTTTCGAGTTCTTCTAGGTCGAAGGGTTTGGTTTGAGGGCTGGCTGATTGTGGTTGGTCTGATACCACTGTGCGATGGTATTCTCCTGTGGGTCGGCGGCGGTGTTGGTTATGACTGTTGGCCACCAGTTGTGATGCAACAGAGTTCGCTGTGACCGTTGTGAATTTTGGGTGGCTCCCTGAGGTCCTTAATCGCCATTGGGTCCAACAGTGGTCATTGAAGCGTGCACACACACATGCACACATGCACCTACACACGCACAGGCGCACATGCGTATGCACACCTGGACCTTTAAATGAACAACAACACAAAAACTAAGGCACTGGTGTCGGACTTCTGGTTTACCGGAACGGGGTTCAACTCCCTGCAGTGCCCTGCTCAATGTGTTGTATTTCATTCATTGGTCCATGGTCTCAGAGGTCATTGAGCGGCGCGCTATAGTGCGCGATTCTTCATCATTGTTGAGGATTTAAAAAAAGGCGAAAATCAAGGAAAAGCAAAAGGCTATAGTCCATGGTCACGGACTGCATACTGGTCAAGGTCATTTATACTGGTGAAGATCATTTACTAGTCTTATGAAGGTAATTTATACTGGTCACGGTCATTTACTAGTCTCATGAAGGTAATTTATACTGGTCAAGGTCATTTACTAGTCTCATGAAGGTAATTTATAATGCCTTCCTGCTGTTATTTGTCATGTTGGTGTTCTCTATATCTTTTCGTCCTGGGCATGACGTTAAACTGTTCCGTTCGAGAGGACCGGCGACCCTCGAATGTAAACAGCCACGAAAGGAAACTATGTGTGTGTGAGGTGTTCTCTATCATTTCATTCCAGTACTACTACTTTGGGTAGTGGCTGGACGTTTGTGTAGATATTGAAAAGGAGGGGGGCGAGCACGCTACCTTGTGGGAGGCCGTTCTTTTTGGGCTTTCTATTTACTCCTCTGGTCATTTAACTGGACATAGAAGCGCCTGTTGTTGAGGAGGCTTGTGCTGACCATTGTGCGGTGTTGGACAGTGTCGTAGGCAGCAGAGAGATCTCTGAATGCTGCTCCAGTTATTTGTTTTCCCTCAAACCTGCATAGTTGGGTTTGTGTGTGTCTTTCTTTTTCTGTCTTTCTTTCTTAGGACGGAGATCAAGGTAGACGCCGTTGGAAGGCTCAACACAAGCCGATGCCCCTAGAGATCCATCCCAAAGCTTCCCTCAGGGAGCCCAGCAAGCCAGCTAGCCAGCAAGCCTGCCCAGTCAGCCAACGTAGCCAGTCAGCTCCGCCAGTCAGCCAGTGTAGAAAGTCAGGCTGCCAAGCCAGAGCATATCAGCCCTTACAGTCAGCCATTGCAGCCATACCAGCCTTGCTCAGTCAGCTCAGCCAGGCCTCTCTCGAGGCCTGGCTCTCTGTCTGCCTGGCCCGGTCTGCCCCGCCCTGCCTTGCAGCAACAGAACCAGCCTTTCTGGCAAGCCAGCCAGCTCAGAATGCGAGCTGAGCAAGCCAGTGCAGCAGCAAGCCCAGACTAGGTTACCGCAGCCTTACTGTGCAGCCACAGCCACTCAGCCCAGACCAGCAGGAGCTGGCCAGGCTCCAACCCTTGCAGCGCAGCCTTAGGCCGGATAGTCCCCCTGCCTGCACTTTGTTGCCTTCCTGGCCTGTCTGCCTGCCTAGGCGCCTCGGTCTTCCTGTCTGTCTGCCTTGGCCTGCCGGTCTGAAACTGGTTTAGACTAACTGCGTGCTTGCCAGCTGCGCTGGCTTGCTGAGCTCGTATTCTGAGCTGGCTGGCTTGCTAGCAAGGCTGGTTCTGTTGCTGCAAGGCAGGGCAGGGCAGACCGGGCCAGGCAGACAGAGAGCCAGGCCTCGAGAGAGGCCTGGCTGAGCTGACTGAGCAAGGCTGGTATGGCTGCAATGGCGGACTGCAAGAGCTGATATGCTCTGGCTTGTCAGCCTGACTTTCTACACTGGCTGACTGGCGGAGCTGGCTGGCTGCGTTGGCTGACTGGGCGGGCTTGCTGGCTAGCTGGCTTGCTGGGCTCCCTGAGGGAAGCTTTGGGATGGATCTCTAGGGGCATCGGCTTGTGTTGAGCCTTCCAACGGCGTCTACCTTGATCTTCATCCTAAGAAAGACAGACAGAAAAAGAAAGACACACACAAAGTCAACTATGCAGCTTCCACATGAGGAAGGCAGGCAGGAAGGCAGGCAGGCACTAGCTGCCTGCGTGCTTGCTTCGCCCTCCAGTTTCTGCTCCAGTTATTTGTTTTCCCTCAAACCCATCCTCAATGTGTTGGGTGAGGTTGAGCTCTGTCCAGCACAGGCCGGGACGGAAACCAGCTTGGTCTTTAGTCAGCTTGGTGTCTATGAGTGGCATGAGGCGTTGGAGTAGCAGCCTCTCTTGTAGGTGATGCAGAGAAGGGAAATGGGTCGGTAGCTCTTTGAGGATGATGGGTCTTTGCCAGGTTTGGGGATTGCAACCACTTTGGCCTTTCTCCAGACAGAAGGGATGGTTTTCTGTGCCATGCATGTGTTCAGCATCCCCACGAGCCAGGTCTTTGCGTTAGGTTCCAGGTGCTGTATAATTTCTGCCAGTATGTCATCAATCCCTGCTGCTTTTCCGGGTTTCAACTTTCCCATTGCAGTTTCGAGTTCTTCTAGGTCGAAGGGTTTGGTTTGAGGGCTGGCTGATTGTGGTTGGTCTGATACCACTGTGCGATGGTATTCTCCTATGGGTCGGCGGCGTTGTTGGTTATGACTGTTGGCCACCAGTTGTGATGCAACAGAGTTCGCTGTGACCGTTGTGAATTTTGGGTGGCTCCCTGAGGTCCTTGATCGCCATTGGGTCCAACAGTGGTCATTGAAGCGTGCATGCACACATGCACCTACACACGCACAGGCGCACATGCGTATGCACACCTGGACCTTTAAATGAACAACAACACAAAAACTAAGGCACTGGTGTCGGACTTCTGGTTTACCGGAACGGGGTTCAACTCCCTGCAGTGCCCTGCTCAATGTGTTGTATTTCATTCATTGGTCCATGGTCTTAGAGGTCATTGAGCGGCGCGCTATAGTGCGCGATTCTTCATCATTGTTGAGGATTTAAAAAAAGGCGAAAACCAAGGAAAAGCAAAAGGCTATAGTCCATGGTCACGGACTGCATACTGGTCAAGGTCATTTATACTGGTGAAGATCATTTACTAGTCTTATGAAGGTCATTTATACTGGTCAAGGTCATTTACTAGTCTCATGAAGGTCATTTATACTGGTCAAGGTCATTTACTAGTCTCATGAAGGTAATTGTCTCCACCAGGCCGAAGGCATGGGGGGAGAGTATGTTTTATAATGCCTTCCTGCTGTTATTTGTCATGTTGGTGTTCTCTATATCTTTTCGTCCTGGGCATGACGTTAAACTGTTCCGTTCGAGAGGACCGGCGACCCTCGAATGTAAACAGCCACGAAAGGAAACTATGCGTGTGTGAGGTGTTCACTATCATTTCATTCCAGTACTACTACTTTGGGTAGTGGCTGGACGTTTGTGTAGATATTGAAAAGGAGGGGGGCGAGCACGCTACCTTGTGGGAGGCCGTTCTTTTTGGGCTTTCTATTTACTCCTCTGGTCATTTAACTGGACATAGAAGCGCCTGTTGTTGAGGAGGCTTGTGCTGACCATTGTGCGGTGTTGGACAGTGTCGTAGGCAGCAGAGAGATCTCTGAATGCTGCTCCAGTTATTTGTTTTCCCTCAAACCTGCATAGTTGGGTTTGTGTGTGTCTTTCTTTTTCTGTCTTTCTTTCTTAGGACGGAGATCAAGGTAGACGCCGTTGGAAGGCTCAACACAAGCCGATGCCCCTAGAGATCCATCCCAAAGCTTCCCTCAGGGAGCCCAGCAAGCCAGCTAGCCAGCAAGCCTGCCCAGTCAGCCAACGTAGCCAGTCAGCTCCGCCAGTCAGCCAGTGTAGAAAGTCAGGCTGCCAAGCCAGAGCATATCAGCCCTTACAGTCAGCCATTGCAGCCATACCAGCCTTGCTCAGTCAGCTCAGCCAGGCCTCTCTCGAGGCCTGGCTCTCTGTCTGCCTGGCCCGGTCTGCCCCGCCCTGCCTTGCAGCAACAGAACCAGCCTTTCTGGCAAGCCAGCCAGCTCAGAATGCGAGCTGAGCAAGCCAGTGCAGCAGCAAGCCCAGACTAGGTTACCGCAGCCTTACTGTGCAGCCACAGCCACTCAGCCCAGACCAGCAGGAGCTGGCCAGGCTCCAACCCTTGCAGCGCAGCCTTAGGCCGGATAGTCCCCCTGCCTGCACTTTGTTGCCTTCCTGGCCTGTCTGCCTGCCTAGGCGCCTCGGTCTTCCTGTCTGTCTGCCTTGGCCTGCCGGTCTGAAACTGGTTTAGACTAACTGCATGCTTGCCAGTTGCGCTGGCTTGCTGAGCTCGTATTCTGAGCTGGCTGGCTTGCTAGCAAGGCTGGTTCTGTTGCTGCAAGGCAGGGCAGGGCAGACCGGGCCAGGCAGACAGAGAGCCAGGCCTCGAGAGAGGCCTGGCTGAGCTGACTGAGCAAGGCTGGTATGGCTGCAATGGCGGACTGCAAGAGCTGATATGCTCTGGCTTGTCAGCCTGACTTTCTACACTGGCTGACTGGCGGAGCTGGCTGGCTGCGTTGGCTGACTGGGCGGGCTTGATGGCTAGCTGGCTTGCTGGGCTCCCTGAGGGAAGCTTTGGGATGGATCTCTAGGGGCATCGGCTTGTGTTGAGCCTTCCAACGGCGTCTACCTTGATCTTCATCCTAAGAAAGACAGACAGAAAAAGAAAGACACACACAAAGTCAACTATGCAGCTTCCACATGAGGGAGGCAGGCAGAAAGGCAGGCAGGCACTAGCTGCCTGCATGCTTGCTTCGCCCTCCAGTTTCTGCTCCAGTTATTTGTTTTCCCTCAAACCCATCCTCAATGTGTTGGGTGAGGTTGAGCTCTGTCCAGCACAGGCCGGGACGGAAACCAGCTTGGTCTTTAGTCAGCTTGGTGTCTATGAGTGGCATGAGGCGTTGGAGTAGCAGCCTCTCTTGTAGGTGATGCAGAGAAGGGAAATGGGTCGGTAGCTCTTTGAGGATGATGGGTCTTTGCCAGGTTTGGGGATTGCAACCACTTTGGCCTTTCTCCAGACAGAAGGGATGGTTTTCTGTGCCATGCATGTGTTCAGCATCCCCACGAGCCAGGTCTTTGCGTTAGGTTCCAGGTGCTGTATAATTTCTGCCAGTATGTCATCAATCCCTGCTGCTTTTCCGGGTTTCAACTTTCCCATTGCAGTTTCGAGTTCTTCTAGGTCGAAGGGTTTGGTTTGAGGGCTGGCTGATTGTGGTTGGTCTGATACCACTGTGCGATGGTATTCTCCTGTGGGTCGGCGGCGTTGTTGGTTATGACTGTTGGCCACCAGTTGTGATGCAACAGAGTTCGCTGTGACCGTTGTGAATTTTGGGTGGCTCCCTGAGGTCCTTGATCGCCATTGGGTCCAACAGTGGTCATTGAAGCGTGCACACACACATGCACACATGCACCTACACACGCACAGGCGCACATGCGTATGCACACCTGGACCTTTAAATGAACAACAACACAAAAACTAAGGCACTGGTGTCAGACTTCTGGTTTACCGGAACGGGGTTCAACTCCCTGCAGTGCCCTGCTCAATGTGTTGTATTTCATTCATTGGTCCATGGTCTCAGAGGTCATTGAGCGGCGCACTATAGTGCGCGATTCTTCATCATTGTTGAGGATTTAAAAAAAGGCGAAAACCAAGGAAAAGCAAAAGGCTATAGTCCATGGTCACGGACTGCATACTGGTCAAGGTCATTTATACTGGTGAAGATCATTTACTAGTCTTATAAAGGTCATTTATACTGGTCAAGGTCATTTACTAGTCTCATGAAGGTCATTTATACTGGTCAAGGTCATTTACTAGTCTCATGAAGGTAATTGTCTCCACCAGGCCGAAGGCATGGGGGGAGAGTATGTTTTATAATGCCTTCCTGCTGTTATTTGTCATGTTGGTGTTCTCTATATCTTTTCGTCCTGGGCATGACGTTAAACTGTTCCGTTCGAGAGGACCGGCGACCCTCGAATGTAAACAGCCATGAAAGGAAACTATGTGTGTGTGAGGTGTTCTCTATCATTTCATTCCAGTACTACTACTTTGGGTAGTGGCTGGACGTTTGTGTAGATATTGAAAAGGAGGGGGGCGAGCACGCTACCTTGTGGGAGGCCGTTCTTTTTGGGCTTTTTATTTACTCCTCTGGTCATTTAACTGGACATAGAAGCGCCTGTTGTTGTGGAGGCTTGTGCTGACCATTGTGCGGTGTTGGACAGTGTCGTAGGCAGCAGAGAGATCTCTGAATGCTGCTCCAGTTATTTGTTTTCCCTCAAACCTGCATAGTTGGGTTTGTGTGTGTCTTTCTTTTTCTGTCTTTCTTTCTTAGGACGGAGATCAAGGTAGACGCCGTTGGAAGGCTCAACACAAGCCGATGCCCCTAGAGATCCATCCCAAAGCTTCCCTCAGGGAGCCCAGCAAGCCAGCTAGCCAGCAAGCCTGCCCAGTCAGCCAACGTAGCCAGTCAGCTCCGCCAGTCAGCCAGTGTAGAAAGTCAGGCTGCCAAGCCAGAGCATATCAGCCCTTACAGTCAGCCATTGCAGCCATACCAGCCTTGCTCAGTCAGCTCAGCCAGGCCTCTCTCGAGGCCTGGCTCTCTGTCTGCCTGGCCCGGTCTGCCCCGCCCTGCCTTGCAGCAACAGAACCAGCCTTTCTGGCAAGCCAGCCAGCTCAGAATGCGAGCTGAGCAAGCCAGTGCAGCAGCAAGCCCAGACTAGGTTACCGCAGCCTTACTGTGCAGCCACAGCCACTCAGCCCAGACCAGCAGGAGCTGGCCAGGCTCCAACCCTTGCAGCGCAGCCTTAGGCCGGATAGTCCCCCTGCCTGCACTTTGTTGCCTTCCTGGCCTGTCTGCCTGCCTAGGCGCCTCGGTCTTCCTGTCTGTCTGCCTTGGCCTGCCGGTCTGAAACTGGTTTAGACTAACTGCGTGTTTGCCAGCTGCGCTGGCTTGCTGAGCTCGTATTCTGAGCTGGCTGGCTTGCTAGCAAGGCTGGTTCTGTTGCTGCAGGGCAGGGCAGACCGGGCCAGGCAGACAGAGAGCCAGGCCTCGAGAGAGGCCTGGCTGAGCTGACTGAGCAAGGCTGGTATGGCTGCAATGGCGGACTGCAAGAGCTGATATGCTCTGGCTTGTCAGCCTGACTTTCTACACTGGCTGACTGGCGGAGCTGGCTGGCTGCGTTGGCTGACTGGGCGGGTTTGCTGGCTAGCTGGCTTGCTGGGCTCCCTGAGGGAAGCTTTGGGATGGATCTCTAGGGGCATCGGCTTGTGTTGAGCCTTCCAACGGCGTCTACCTTGATCTTCATCCTAAGAAAGACAGACAGAAAAAGAAAGACACACACAAAGTCAACTATGCAGCTTCCACATGAGGAAGGCAGGCAGGAAGGCAGGCAGGCACTAGCTGCCTGCGTGCTTGCTTCGCCCTCCAGTTTCTGCTCCAGTTATTTGTTTTCCCTCAAACCCATCCTCAATGTGTTGGGTGAGGTTGAGCTCTGTCCAGCACAGGCCGGGACGGAAACCAGCTTGGTCTTTAGTCAGCTTGGTGTCTATGAGTGGCATGAGGCGTTGGAGTAGCAGCCTCTCTTGTAGGTGATGCAGAGAAGGGAAATGGGTCGGTAGCTCTTTGAGGATGATGGGTCTTTGCCAGGTTTGGGGATTGCAACCACTTTGGCCTTTCTCCAGACAGAAGGGATGGTTTTCTGTGCCATGCATGTGTTCAGCATCCCCACGAGCCAGGTCTTTGCGTTAGGTTCCAGGTGCTGTATAATTTCTGCCAGTATGTCATCAATCCCTGCTGCTTTTCCGGGTTTCAACTTTCCCATTGCAGTTTCGAGTTCTTCTAGGTCGAAGGGTTTGGTTTGAGGGCTGGCTGATTGTGGTTGGTCTGATACCACTGTGCGATGGTATTCTCCTGTGGGTCGGCGGCGTTGTTGGTTATGACTGTTGGCCACCAGTTGTGATGCAACAGAGTTCGCTGTGACCGTTGTGAATTTTGGGTGGCTCCCTGAGGTCCTTGATCGCCATTGGGTCCAACAGTGGTCATTGAAGCGTGCACACACACATGCACCTACACACGCACAGGCGCACATGCGTATGCACACCTGGACCTTTAAATGAACAACAACACAAAAACTAAGGCACTGGTGTCGGACTTCTGGTTTACCGGAACCGGGTTCAACTCCCTGCAGTGCCCTGCTCAATGTGTTGTATTTCATTCATTGGTCCATGGTCTTAGAGGTCATTGAGCGGCGCGCTATAGTGCGCGATTCTTCATCATTGTTGAGGATTTTAAAAAAGGCGAAAACCAAGGAAAAGCAAAAGGCTATAGTCCATGGTCACGGACTGCATACTGGTCAAGGTCATTTATACTGGTGAAGATCATTTACTAGTCTTATGAAGGTCATTTATACTGGTCAAGGTCATTTACTAGTCTCATGAAGGTCATTTATACTGGTCAAGGTCATTTACTAGTCTCATGATGGTAATTTATAATGCCTTCCTGCTGTTATTTGTCATGTTGGTGTTCTCTATATCTTTTCGTCCTGGGCATGACGTTAAACTGTTCCGTTCGAGAGGACCGGCGACCCTCAAATGTAAACAGCCACGAAAGGAAACTATGTGTGTGAGGTGTTCTCTATCATTTCATTCCAGTACTACTACTTTGGGTAGTGGCTGGACGTTTGTGTAGATATTGAAAAGGAGGGGGGCGAGCACGCTACTTTGTGGGAGGCCGTTCTTTTTGGGCTTTCTATTTACTCCTCTGGTCATTTAACTGGACATAGAAGCGCCTGTTGTTGAGGAGGCTTGTGCTGACCATTGTGCGGTGTTGGACAGTGTCGTAGGCAGCAGAGAGATCTCTGAATGCTGCTCCAGTTATTTGTTTTCCCTCAAACCTGCATAGTTGGGTTTGTGTGTGTCTTTCTTTTTCTGTCTTTCTTTCTTAGGACGGAGATCAAGGTAGACGCCGTTGGAAGGCTCAACACAAGCCGATGCCCCTAGAGATCCATCCCAAAGCTTCCCTCAGGGAGCCCAGCAAGCCAGCTAGCCAGCAAGCCTGCCCAGTCAGCCAACGTAGCCAGTCAGCTCCGCCAGTCAGCCAGTGTAGAAAGTCAGGCTGCCAAGCCAGAGCATATCAGCCCTTGCAGTCAGCCATTGCAGCCATACCAGCCTTGCTCAGTCAGCTCAGCCAGGCCTCTCTCGAGGCCTGGCTCTCTGTCTGCCTGGCCTGGTCTGCCCCGCCCTGCCTTGCAGCAACAGAACCAGCCTTTCTGGCAAGCCAGCCAGCTCAGAATGCGAGCTGAGCAAGCCAGTGCAGCAGCAAGCCCAGACTAGGTTACCGCAGCCTTACTGTGCAGCCACAGCCACTCAGCCCAGACCAGCAGGAGCTGGCCAGGCTCCAACCCTTGCAGCGCAGCCTTAGGCCGGATAGTCCCCCTGCCTGCACTTTGTTGCCTTCCTGGCCTGTCTGCCTGCCTAGGCGCCTCGGTCTTCCTGTCTGTCTGCCTTGGCCTGCCGGTCTGAAACTGGTTTAGACTAACTGCGTGCTTGCCAGCTGCGCTGGCTTGCTGAGCTCGTATTCTGAGCTGGCTGGCTTGCTAGCAAGGCTGGTTCTGTTGCTGCAAGGCAGGGCAGGGCAGACCGGGCCAGGCAGACAGAGAGCCAGGCCTCGAGAGAGGCCTGGCTGAGCTGACTGAGCAAGGCTGGTATGGCTGCAATGGCGGACTGCAAGAGCTGATATGCTCTGGCTTGTCAGCCTGACTTTCTACACTGGCTGACTGGCGGAGCTGGCTGGCTGCGTTGGCTGACTGGGCGGGCTTGCTGGCTAGCTGGCTTGCTGGGCTCCCTGAGGGAAGCTTTGGGATGGATCTCTAGGGGCATCGGCTTGTGTTGAGCCTTCCAACGGCGTCTACCTTAATCTTCATCCTAAGAAAGACAGACAGAAAAAGAAAGACACACACAAAGTCAACTATGCAGCTTCCACATGAGGAAGGCAGGCAGGAAGGCAGGCAGGCACTAGCTGCCTGCGTGCTTGCTTCGCCCTCCAGTTTCTGCTCCAGTTATTTGTTTTCCCTCAAACCCATCCTCAATGTGTTGGGTGAGGTTGAGCTCTGTCCAGCACAGGCCGGGACGGAAACCAGCTTGGTCTTTAGTCAGCTTGGTGTCTATGAGTGGCATGAGGCGTTGGAGTAGCAGCCTCTCTTGTAGGTGATGCAGAGAAGGGAAATGGGTCGGTAGCTCTTTGGGGATGATGGGTCTTTGCCAGGTTTGGGGATTGCAACCACTTTGGCCTTTCTCCAGACAGAAGGGATGGTTTTCTGTGCCATGCATGTGTTCAGCATCCCCACGAGCCAGGTCTTTGCGTTAGGTTCCAGGTGCTGTATAATTTCTGCCAGTATGTCATCAATCCCTGCTGCTTTTCCGGGTTTCAACTTTCCCATTGCAGTTTCGAGTTCTTCTAGGTCGAAGGGTTTGGTTTGAGGGCTGGCTGATTGTGGTTGGTCTGATACCACTGTGCGATGGTATTCTCCTGTGGGTAGGCGGCGTTGTTGGTTATGACTGTTGGCCACCAGTTGTGATGCAACAGAGTTCGCTGTGACCGTTGTGAATTTTGGGTGGCTCCCTGAGGTCCTTGATCGCCATTGGGTCCAACAGTGGTCATTGAAGCTTGCACACACACATGCACACATGCACCTACACACGCACAGGCGCACATGCGTATGCACACCTGGACCTTTAAATGAACAACAACACAAAAACTAAGGCACTGGTGTCGGACTTCTGGTTTACCGGAACGGGGTTCAACTCCCTGCAGTGCCCTGCTCAATGTGTTGTATTTCATTCATTGGTCCATGGTCTTAGAGGTCATTGAGCGGCGCGCTATAGTGCGCGATTCTTCATCATTGTTGAGGATTTAAAAAAAGGCGAAAACCAAGGAAAAGCAAAAGGCTATAGTCCATGGTCACGGACTGCATACTGGTCAAGGTCATTTATACTGGTGAAGATCATTTACTAGTCTTATGAAGGTCATTTATACTGGTCAAGGTCATTTACTAGTCTCATGAAGGTAATTTATACTGGTCAAGGTCATTTACTAGTCTCATGAAGGTAATTGTCTCCACCAGGCCGAAGGCATGGGGGGAGAGTATGTTTTATAATGCCTTCCTGCTGTTATTTGTCATGTTGGTGTTCTCTATATCTTTTCGTCCTGGGCATGACGTTAAACTGTTCCGTTCGAGAGGACCGGCGACCCTCGAATGTAAACAGCCACGAAAGGAAACTATGTGTGTGTGAGGTGTTCTCTATCATTTCATTCCAGTACTACTACTTTGGGTAGTGGCTGGACGTTTGTGTAGATATTGAAAAGGAGGGGGGCGAGCACGCTACCTTGTGGGAGGCCGTTCTTTTTGGGCTTTCTATTTACTCCTCTGGTCATTTAACTGGACATAGAAGCGCCTGTTGTTGAGGAGGCTTGTGCTGACCATTGTGCGGTGTTGGACAGTGTCGTAGGCAGCAGAGAGATCTCTGAATGCTGCTCCAGTTATTTGTTTTCCCTCAAACCTGCATAGTTGGGTTTGTGTGTGTCTTTCTTTTTCTGTCTTTCTTTCTTAGGACGGAGATCAAGGTAGACGCCGTTGGAAGGCTCAACACAAGCCGATGCCCCTAGAGATCCATCCCAAAGCTTCCCTCAGGGAGCCCAGCAAGCCAGCTAGCCAGCAAGCCTGCCCAGTCAGCCAACGTAGCCAGTCAGCTCCGCCAGTCAGCCAGTGTAGAAAGTCAGGCTGCCAAGCCAGAGCATATCAGCCCTTACAGTCAGCCATTGCAGCCATACCAGCCTTGCTCAGTCAGCTCAGCCAGGCCTCTCTCGAGGCCTGGCTCTCTGTCTGCCTGGCCCGGTCTGCCCCGCCCTGCCTTGCAGCAACAGAACCAGCCTTTCTGGCAAGCCAGCCAGCTCAGAATGCGAGCTGAGCAAGCCAGTGCAGCAGCAAGCCCAGACTAGGTTACCGCAGCCTTACTGTGCAGCCACAGCCACTCAGCCCAGACCAGCAGGAGCTGGCCAGGCTCCAACCCTTGCAGCGCAGCCTTAGGCCGGATAGTCCCCCTGCCTGCACTTTGTTGCCTTCCTGGCCTGTCTGCCTGCCTAGGCGCCTCGGTCTTCCTGTCTGTCTGCCTTGGCCTGCCGGTCTGAAACTGGTTTAGACTAACTGCGTGCTTGCCAGCTGCGCTGGCTTGCTGAGCTCGTATTCTGAGCTGGCTGGCTTGCTAGCAAGGCTGGTTCTGTTGCTGCAAGGCAGGGCAGACCGGGCCAGGCAGACAGAGAGCCAGGCCTCGAGAGAGGCCTGGCTGAGCTGACTGAGCAAGGCTGGTATGGCTGCAATGGCGGACTGCAAGAGCTGATATGCTCTGGCTTGTCAGCCTGACTTTCTACACTGGCTGACTGGCGGAGCTGGCTGGCTGCGTTGGCTGACTGGGCGGGCTTGCTGGCTAGCTGGCTTGCTGGGCTCCCTGAGGGAAGCTTTGGGATGGATCTCTAGGGGCATCGGCTTGTGTTGAGCCTTCCAACGGCGTCTACCTTGATCTTCATCCTAAGAAAGACAGACAGAAAAAGAAAGACACACACAAAGTCAACTATGCAGCTTCCACATGAGGAAGGCAGGCAGGAAGGCAGGCAGGCACTAGCTGCCTGCGTGCTTGCTTCGCCCTCCAGTTTCTGCTCCAGTTATTTGTTTTCCCTCAAACCCATCCTCAATGTGTTGGGTGAGGTTGAGCTCTGTCCAGCACAGGCCGGGACGGAAACCAGCTTGGTCTTTAGTCAGCTTGGTGTCTATGAGTGGCATGAGGCGTTGGAGTAGCAGCCTCTCTTGTAGGTGATGCAGAGAAGGGAAATGGGTCGGTAGCTCTTTGAGGATGATGGGTCTTTGCCAGGTTTGGGGATTGCAACCACTTTGGCCTTTCTCCAGACAGAAGGGATGGTTTTCTGTGCCATGCATGTGTTCAGCATCCCCACGAGCCAGGTCTTTGCGTTAGGTTCCAGGTGCTGTATAATTTCTGCCAGTATGTCATCAATCCCTGCTGCTTTTCCGGGTTTCAACTTTCCCATTGCAGTTTCGAGTTCTTCTAGGTCGAAGGGTTTGGTTTGAGGGCTGGCTGATTGTGGTTGGTCTGATACCACTGTGCGATGGTATTCTCCTGTGGGTCGGCGGCGTTGTTGGTTATGACTGTTGGCCACCAGTTGTGATGCAACAGAGTTCGCTGTGACCGTTGTGAATTTTGGGTGGCTCCCTGAGGTCCTTGATCGCCATTGGGTCCAACAGTGGTCATTGAAGCGTGCACACACACATGCACACATGCACCTACACACGCACAGGCGCACATGCGTATGCACACCTGGACCTTTAAATGAACAACAACACAAAAACTAAGGCACTGGTGTCGGACTTCTGGTTTACCGGAACGGGGTTCAACTCCCTGCAGTGCCCTGCTCAATGTGTTGTATTTCATTCATTGGTCCATGGTCTCAGAAGTCATTGAGCGGCGCACTATAGTGCGCGATTCTTCATCATTGTTGAGGATTTAAAAAAAGGCGAAAACCAAGGAAAAGCAAAAGGCTATAGTCCATGGTCACGGACTGCATACTGGTCAAGGTCATTTATACTGGTGAAGATCATTTACTAGTCTTATGAAGGTCATTTATACTGGTCAAGGTCATTTACTAGTCTCATGAAGGTCATTTATACTGGTCAAGGTCATTTACTAGTCTCATGAAGGTAATTGTCTCCACCAGGCCGAAGGCATGGGGGGAGAGTATGTTTTATAATGCCTTCCTGCTGTTATTTGTCATGTTGGTGTTCTCTATATCTTTTCGTCCTGGGCATGACGTTAAACTGTTCCGTTCGAGAGGACCGGCGACCCTCGAATGTAAACAGCCACGAAAGGAAACTATGTGTGTGTGAGGTGTTCTCTATCATTTCATTCCAGTACTACTACTTTGGGTAGTGGCTGGACGTTTGTGTAGATATTGAAAAGGAGGGGGGCGAGCACGCTACCTTGTGGGAGGCCGTTCTTTTTGGGCTTTCTATTTACTCCTCTGGTCATTTAACTGGACATAGAAGCGCCTGTTGTTGAGGAGGCTTGTGCTGACCATTGTGCGGTGTTGGACAGTGTCGTAGGCAGCAGAGAGATCTCTGAATGCTGCTCCAGTTATTTGTTTTCCCTCAAACCTGCATAGTTGGGTTTGTGTGTGTCTTTCTTTTTCTGTCTTTCTTTCTTAGGACGGAGATCAAGGTAGACGCCGTTGGAAGGCTCAACACAAGCCGATGCCCCTAGAGATCCATCCCAAAGCTTCCCTCAGGGAGCCCAGCAAGCCAGCTAGCCAGCAAGCCTGCCCAGTCAGCCAACGTAGCCAGTCAGCTCCGCCAGTCAGCCAGTGTAGAAAGTCAGGCTGCCAAGCCAGAGCATATCAGCCCTTACAGTCAGCCATTGCAGCCATACCAGCCTTGCTCAGTCAGCTCAGCCAGGCCTCTCTCGAGGCCTGGCTCTCTGTCTGCCTGGCCCGGTCTGCCCCGCCCTGCCTTGCAGCAACAGAACCAGCCTTTCTGGCAAGCCAGCCAGCTCAGAATGCGAGCTGAGCAAGCCAGTGCAGCAGCAAGCCCAGACTAGGTTACCGCAGCCTTACTGTGCAGCCACAGCCACTCAGCCCAGACCAGCAGGAGCTGGCCAGGCTCCAACCCTTGCAGCGCAGCCTTAGGCCGGATAGTCCCCCTGCCTGCACTTTGTTGCCTTCCTGGCCTGTCTGCCTGCCTAGGCGCCTCGGTCTTCCTGTCTGTCTGCCTTGGCCTGCCGGTCTGAAACTGGTTTAGACTAACTGCGTGCTTGCCAGCTGCGCTGGCTTGCTGAGCTCGTATTCTGAGCTGGCTGGCTTGCTAGCAAGGCTGGTTCTGTTGCTGCAAGGCAGGGCAGACCGGGCCAGGCAGACAGAGAGCCAGGCCTCGAGAGAGGCCTGGCTGAGCTGACTGAGCAAGGCTGGTATGGCTGCAATGGCGGACTGCAAGAGCTGATATGCTCTGGCTTGTCAGCCTGACTTTCTACACTGGCTGACTGGCGGAGCTGGCTGGCTGCGTTGGCTGACTGGGCGGGCTTGCTGGCTAGCTGGCTTGCTGGGCTCCCTGAGGGAAGCTTTGGGATGGATCTCTAGGGGCATCGGCTTGTGTTGAGCCTTCCAACGGCGTCTACCTTGATCTTCATCCTAAGAAAGACAGACAGAAAAAGAAAGACACACACAAAGTCAACTATGCAGCTTCCACATGAGGAAGGCAGGCAGGAAGGCAGGCAGGCACTAGCTGCCTGCGTGCTTGCTTCGCCCTCCAGTTTCTGCTCCAGTTATTTGTTTTCCCTCAAACCCATCCTCAATGTGTTGGGTGAGGTTGAGCTCTGTCCAGCACAGGCCGGGACGGAAACCAGCTTGGTCTTTAGTCAGCTTGGTGTCTATGAGTGGCATGAGGCGTTGGAGTAGCAGCCTCTCTTGTAGGTGATGCAGAGAAGGGAAATGGGTCGGTAGCTCTTTGAGGATGATGGGTCTTTGCCAGGTTTGGGGATTGCAACCACTTTGGCCTTTCTCCAGACAGAAGGGATGGTTTTCTGTGCCATGCATGTGTTCAGCATCCCCACGAGCCAGGTCTTTGCGTTAGGTTCCAGGTGCTGTATAATTTCTGCCAGTATGTCATCAATCCCTGCTGCTTTTCCGGGTTTCAACTTTCCCATTGCAGTTTCGAGTTCTTCTAGGTCGAAGGGTTTGGTTTGAGGGCTGGCTGATTGTGGTTGGTCTGATACCACTGTGCGATGGTATTCTCCTGTGGGTCGGCGGCGTTGTTGGTTATGACTGTTGGCCACCAGTTGTGATGCAACAGAGTTCGCTGTGACCGTTGTGAATTTTGGGTGGCTCCCTGAGGTCCTTGATCGCCATTGGGTCCAACAGTGGTCATTGAAGCGTGCACACACACATGCACACATGCACCTACACACGCACAGGCGCACATGCGTATGCACACCTGGACCTTTAAATGAACAACAACACAAAAACTAAGGCACTGGTGTCGGACTTCTGGTTTACCGGAACGGGGTTCAACTCCCTGCAGTGCCCTGCTCAATGTGTTGTATTTCATTCATTGGTCCATGGTCTCAGAAGTCATTGAGCGGCGCACTATAGTGCGCGATTCTTCATCATTGTTGAGGATTTAAAAAAAGGCGAAAACCAAGGAAAAGCAAAAGGCTATAGTCCATGGTCACGGACTGCATACTGGTCAAGGTCATTTATACTGGTGAAGATCATTTACTAGTCTTATGAAGGTCATTTATACTGGTCAAGGTCATTTACTAGTCTCATGAAGGTCATTTATACTGGTCAAGGTCATTTACTAGTCTCATGAAGGTAATTGTCTCCACCAGGCCGAAGGCATGGGGGGAGAGTATGTTTTATAATGCCTTCCTGCTGTTATTTGTCATGTTGGTGTTCTCTATATCTTTTCGTCCTGGGCATGACGTTAAACTGTTCCGTTCGAGAGGACCGGCGACCCTCGAATGTAAACAGCCACGAAAGGAAACTATGTGTGTGTGAGGTGTTCTCTATCATTTCATTCCAGTACTACTACTTTGGGTAGTGGCTGGACGTTTGTGTAGATATTGAAAAGGAGGGGGGCGAGCACGCTACCTTGTGGGAGGCCGTACTTTTTGGGCTTTCTATTTACTCCTCTGGTCATTTAACTGGACATAGAAGCGCCTGTTGTTGAGGAGGCTTGTGCTGACCATTGTGCGGTGTTGGACAGTGTCGTAGGCAGCAGAGAGATCTCTGAATGCTGCTCCAGTTATTTGTTTTCCCTCAAACCTGCATAGTTGGGTTTGTGTGTGTCTTTCTTTTTCTGTCTTTCTTTCTTAGGACGGAGATCAAGGTAGACGCCGTTGGAAGGCTCAACACAAGCCGATGCCCCTAGAGATCCATCCCAAAGCTTCCCTCAGGGAGCCCAGCAAGCCAGCTAGCCAGCAAGCCTGCCCAGTCAGCCAACGTAGCCAGTCAGCTCCGCCAGTCAGCCAGTGTAGAAAGTCAGGCTGCCAAGCCAGAGCATATCAGCCCTTACAGTCAGCCATTGCAGCCATACCAGCCTTGCTCAGTCAGCTCAGCCAGGCCTCTCTCGAGGCCTGGCTCTCTGTCTGCCTGGCCCGGTCTGCCCCGCCCTGCCTTGCAGCAACAGAACCAGCCTTTCTGGCAAGCCAGCCAGCTCAGAATGCGAGCTGAGCAAGCCAGTGCAGCAGCAAGCCCAGACTAGGTTACCGCAGCCTTACTGTGCAGCCACAGCCACTCAGCCCAGACCAGCAGGAGCTGGCCAGGCTCCAACCCTTGCAGCGCAGCCTTAGGCCGGATAGTCCCCCTGCCTGCACTTTGTTGCCTTCCTGGCCTGTCTGCCTGCCTAGGCGCCTCGGTCTTCCTGTCTGTCTGCCTTGGCCTGCCGGTCTGAAACTGGTTTAGACTAACTGCGTGCTTGCCAGCTGCGCTGGCTTGCTGAGCTCGTATTCTGAGCTGGCTGGCTTGCTAGCAAGGCTGGTTCTGTTGCTGCAAGGCAGGGCAGACCGGGCCAGGCAGACAGAGAGCCAGGCCTCAAGAGAGGCCTGGCTGAGCTGACTGAGCAAGGCTGGTATGGCTGCAATGGCGGACTGCAAGAGCTGATATGCTCTGGCTTGTCAGCCTGACTTTCTACACTGGCTGACTGGCGGAGCTGGCTGGCTGCGTTGGCTGACTGGGCGGGCTTGCTGGCTAGCTGACTTGCTGGGCTCCCTGAGGGAAGCTTTGGGATGGATCTCTAGGGGCATCGGCTTGTGTTGAGCCTTCCAACGGCGTCTACCTTGATCTTCATCCTAAGAAAGACAGACAGAAAAAGAAAGACACACACAAAGTCAACTATGCAGCTTCCACATGAGGAAGGCAGGCAGGAAGGCAGGCAGGCACTAGCTGCCTGCGTGCTTGCTTCGCCCTCCAGTTTCTGCTCCAGTTATTTGTTTTCCCTCAAACCCATCCTCAATGTGTTGGGTGAGGTTGAGCTCTGTCCAGCACAGGCCGGGACGGAAACCAGCTTGGTCTTTAGTCAGCTTGGTGTCTATGAGTGGCATGAGGCGTTGGAGTAGCAGCCTCTCTTGTAGGTGATGCAGAGAAGGGAAATGGGTCGGTAGCTCTTTGAGGATGATGGGTCTTTGCCAGGTTTGGGGATTGCAACCACTTTGGCCTTTCTCCAGACAGAAGGGATGGTTTTCTGTGCCATGCATGTGTTCAGCATCCCCACGAGCCAGGTCTTTGCGTTAGGTTCCAGGTGCTGTATAATTTCTGCCAGTATGTCATCAATCCCTGCTGCTTTTCCGGGTTTCAACTTTCCCATTGCAGTTTCGAGTTCTTCTAGGTCGAAGGGTTTGGTTTGAGGGCTGGCTGATTGTGGTTGGTCTGATACCACTGTGCGATGGTATTCTCCTGTGGGTCGGCGGCGTTGTTGGTTATGACTGTTGGCCACCAGTTGTGATGCAACAGAGTTCGCTGTGACCGTTGTGAATTTTGGGTGGCTCCCTGAGGTCCTTGATCGCCATTGGGTCCAACAGTGGTCATTGAAGCGTGCACACACACATGCACACATGCACCTACACACGCACAGGCGCACATGCGTATGCACACCTGGACCTTTAAATGAACAACAACACAAAAACTAAGGCACTGGTGTCGGACTTCTGGTTTACCGGAACGGGGTTCAACTCCCTGCAGTGCCCTGCTCAATGTGTTGTATTTCATTCATTGGTCCATGGTCTCAGAGGTCATTGAGCGGCGCACTATAGTGCGCGATTCTTCATCATTGTTGAGGATTTAAAAAAAGGCGAAAACCAAGGAAAAGCAAAAGGCTATAGTCCATGGTCACGGACTGCATACTGGTCAAGGTCATTTATACTGGTGAAGATCATTTACTAGTCTTATGAAGGTCATTTATACTGGTCAAGGTCATTTACTAGTCTCATGAAGGTCATTTATACTGGTCACGGTCATTTACTAGTCTCATGAAGGTAATTGTCTCCACCAGGCCGAAGGCATGGGGGGAGAGTATGTTTTATAATGCCTTCCTGCTGTTATTTGTCATGTTGGTGTTCTCTATATCTTTTCATCCTGGGCATGACGTTAAACTGTTCCGTTCGAGAGGACCGGCGACCCTCGAATGTAAACAGCCACGAAAGGAAACTATGTGTGTGTGAGGTGTTCTCTATCATTTCATTCCAGTACTACTACTTTGGGTAGTGGCTGGACGTTTGTGTAGATATTGAAAAGGAGGGGGGCGAGCACGCTACCTTGTGGGAGGCCGTTCTTTTTGGGCTTTCTATTTACTCCTCTGGTCATTTAACTGGACATAGAAGCGCCTGTTGTTGAGGAGGCTTGTGCTGACCATTGTGCGGTGTTGGACAGTGTCGTAGGCAGCAGAGAGATCTCTGAATGCTGCTCCAGTTATTTGTTTTCCCTCAAACCTGCATAGTTGGGTTTGTGTGTGTCTTTCTTTTTCTGTCTTTCTTTCTTAGGACGGAGATCAAGGTAGACGCCGTTGGAAGGCTCAACACAAGCCGATGCCCCTAGAGATCCATCCCAAAGCTTCCCTCAGGGAGCCCAGCAAGCCAGCTAGCCAGCAAGCCTGCCCAGTCAGCCAACGTAGCCAGTCAGCTCCGCCAGTCAGCCAGTGTAGAAAGTCAGGCTGCCAAGCCAGAGCATATCAGCCCTTACAGTCAGCCATTGCAGCCATACCAGCCTTGCTCAGTCAGCTCAGCCAGGCCTCTCTCGAGGCCTGGCTCTCTGTCTGCCTGGCCCGGTCTGCCCCGCCCTGCCTTGCAGCAACAGAACCAGCCTTTCTGGCAAGCCAGCCAGCTCAGAATGCGAGCTGAGCAAGCCAGTGCAGCAGCAAGCCCAGACTAGGTTACCGCAGCCTTACTGTGCAGCCACAGCCACTCAGCCCAGACCAGCAGGAGCTGGCCAGGCTCCAACCCTTGCAGCGCAGCCTTAGGCCGGATAGTCCCCCTGCCTGCACTTTGTTGCCTTCCTGGCCTGTCTGCCTGCCTAGGCGCCTCGGTCTTCCTGTCTGTCTGCCTTGGCCTGCCGGTCTGAAACTGGTTTAGACTAACTGCGTGCTTGCCAGCTGCGCTGGCTTGCTGAGCTCGTATTCTGAGCTGGCTGGCTTGCTAGCAAGGCTGGTTCTGTTGCTGCAAGGCAGGGCAGACCGGGCCAGGCAGACAGAGAGCCAGGCCTCAAGAGAGGCCTGGCTGAGCTGACTGAGCAAGGCTGGTATGGCTGCAATGGCGGACTGCAAGAGCTGATATGCTCTGGCTTGTCAGCCTGACTTTCTACACTGGCTGACTGGCGGAGCTGGCTGGCTGCGTTGGCTGACTGGGCGGGCTTGCTGGCTAGCTGACTTGCTGGGCTCCCTGAGGGAAGCTTTGGGATGGATCTCTAGGGGCATCGGCTTGTGTTGAGCCTTCCAACGGCGTCTACCTTGATCTTCATCCTAAGAAAGACAGACAGAAAAAGAAAGACACACACAAAGTCAACTATGCAGCTTCCACATGAGGAAGGCAGGCAGGAAGGCAGGCAGGCACTAGCTGCCTGCGTGCTTGCTTCGCCCTCCAGTTTCTGCTCCAGTTATTTGTTTTCCCTCAAACCCATCCTCAATGTGTTGGGTGAGGTTGAGCTCTGTCCAGCACAGGCCGGGACGGAAACCAGCTTGGTCTTTAGTCAGCTTGGTGTCTATGAGTGGCATGAGGCGTTGGAGTAGCAGCCTCTCTTGTAGGTGATGCAGAGAAGGGAAATGGGTCGGTAGCTCTTTGAGGATGATGGGTCTTTGCCAGGTTTGGGGATTGCAACCACTTTGGCCTTTCTCCAGACAGAAGGGATGGTTTTCTGTGCCATGCATGTGTTCAGCATCCCCACGAGCCAGGTCTTTGCGTTAGGTTCCAGGTGCTGTATAATTTCTGCCAGTATGTCATCAATCCCTGCTGCTTTTCCGGGTTTCAACTTTCCCATTGCAGTTTCGAGTTCTTCTAGGTCGAAGGGTTTGGTTTGAGGGCTGGCTGATTGTGGTTGGTCTGATACCACTGTGCGATGGTATTCTCCTGTGGGTCGGCGGCGTTGTTGGTTATGACTGTTGGCCACCAGTTGTGATGCAACAGAGTTCGCTGTGACCGTTGTGAATTTTGGGTGGCTCCCTGAGGTCCTTGATCGCCATTGGGTCCAACAGTGGTCATTGAAGCGTGCACACACACATGCACACATGCACCTACACACGCACAGGCGCACATGCGTATGCACACCTGGACCTTTAAATGAACAACAACACAAAAACTAAGGCACTGGTGTCGGACTTCTGGTTTACCGGAACGGGGTTCAACTCCCTGCAGTGCCCTGCTCAATGTGTTGTATTTCATTCATTGGTCCATGGTCTCAGAGGTCATTGAGCGGCGCACTATAGTGCGCGATTCTTCATCATTGTTGAGGATTTAAAAAAAGGCGAAAACCAAGGAAAAGCAAAAGGCTATAGTCCATGGTCACGGACTGCATACTGGTCAAGGTCATTTATACTGGTGAAGATCATTTACTAGTCTTATGAAGGTCATTTATACTGGTCAAGGTCATTTACTAGTCTCATGAAGGTCATTTATACTGGTCACGGTCATTTACTAGTCTCATGAAGGTAATTGTCTCCACCAGGCCGAAGGCATGGGGGGAGAGTATGTTTTATAATGCCTTCCTGCTGTTATTTGTCATGTTGGTGTTCTCTATATCTTTTCGTCCTGGGCATGACGTTAAACTGTTCCGTTCGAGAGGACCGGCGACCCTCGAATGTAAACAGCCACGAAAGGAAACTATGTGTGTGTGAGGTGTTCTCTATCATTTCATTCCAGTACTACTACTTTGGGTAGTGGCTGGACGTTTGTGTAGATATTGAAAAGGAGGGGGGCGAGCACGCTACCTTGTGGGAGGCCGTTCTTTTTGGGCTTTCTATTTACTCCTCTGGTCATTTAACTGGACATAGAAGCGCCTGTTGTTGAGGAGGCTTGTGCTGACCATTGTGCGGTGTTGGACAGTGTCGTAGGCAGCAGAGAGATCTCTGAATGCTGCTCCAGTTATTTGTTTTCCCTCAAACCTGCATAGTTGGGTTTGTGTGTGTCTTTCTTTTTCTGTCTTTCTTTCTTAGGACGGAGATCAAGGTAGACGCCGTTGGAAGGCTCAACACAAGCCGATGCCCCTAGAGATCCATCCCAAAGCTTCCCTCAGGGAGCCCAGCAAGCCAGCTAGCCAGCAAGCCTGCCCAGTCAGCCAACGTAGCCAGTCAGCTCCGCCAGTCAGCCAGTGTAGAAAGTCAGGCTGCCAAGCCAGAGCATATCAGCCCTTACAGTCAGCCATTGCAGCCATACCAGCCTTGCTCAGTCAGCTCAGCCAGGCCTCTCTCGAGGCCTGGCTCTCTGTCTGCCTGGCCCGGTCTGCCCCGCCCTGCCTTGCAGCAACAGAACCAGCCTTTCTGGCAAGCCAGCCAGCTCAGAATGCGAGCTGAGCAAGCCAGTGCAGCAGCAAGCCCAGACTAGGTTACCGCAGCCTTACTGTGCAGCCACAGCCACTCAGCCCAGACCAGCAGGAGCTGGCCAGGCTCCAACCCTTGCAGCGCAGCCTTAGGCCGGATAGTCCCCCTGCCTGCACTTTGTTGCCTTCCTGGCCTGTCTGCCTGCCTAGGCGCCTCGGTCTTCCTGTCTGTCTGCCTTGGCCTGCCGGTCTGAAACTGGTTTAGACTAACTGCGTGCTTGCCAGCTGCGCTGGCTTGCTGAGCTCGTATTCTGAGCTGGCTGGCTTGCTAGCAAGGCTGGTTCTGTTGCTGCAAGGCAGGGCAGACCGGGCCAGGCAGACAGAGAGCCAGGCCTCGAGAGAGGCCTGGCTGAGCTGACTGAGCAAGGCTGGTATGGCTGCAATGGCGGACTGCAAGAGCTGATATGCTCTGGCTTGTCAGCCTGACTTTCTACACTGGCTGACTGGCGGAGCTGGCTGGCTGCGTTGGCTGACTGGGCGGGCTTGCTGGCTAGCTGGCTTGCTGGGCTCCCTGAGGGAAGCTTTGGGATGGATCTCTAGGGGCATCGGCTTGTGTTGAGCCTTCCAACGGCGTCTACCTTGATCTTCATCCTAAGAAAGACAGACAGAAAAAGAAAGACACACACAAAGTCAACTATGCAGCTTCCACATGAGGAAGGCAGGCAGGAAGGCAGGCAGGCACTAGCTGCCTGCGTGCTTGCTTCGCCCTCCAGTTTCTGCTCCAGTTATTTGTTTTCCCTCAAACCCATCCTCAATGTGTTGGGTGAGGTTGAGCTCTGTCCAGCACAGGCCGGGACGGAAACCAGCTTGGTCTTTAGTCAGCTTGGTGTCTATGAGTGGCATGAGGCGTTGGAGTAGCAGCCTCTCTTGTAGGTGATGCAGAGAAGGGAAATGGGTCGGTAGCTCTTTGAGGATGATGGGTCTTTGCCAGGTTTGGGGATTGCAACCACTTTGGCCTTTCTCCAGACAGAAGGGATGGTTTTCTGTGCCATGCATGTGTTCAGCATCCCCACGAGCCAGGTCTTTGCGTTAGGTTCCAGGTGCTGTATAATTTCTGCCAGTATGTCATCAATCCCTGCTGCTTTTCCGGGTTTCAACTTTCCCATTGCAGTTTCGAGTTCTTCTAGGTCGAAGGGTTTGGTTTGAGGGCTGGCTGATTGTGGTTGGTCTGATACCACTGTGCGATGGTATTCTCCTGTGGGTCGGCGGCGTTGTTGGTTATGACTGTTGGCCACCAGTTGTGATGCAACAGAGTTCGCTGTGACCGTTGTGAATTTTGGGTGGCTCCCTGAGGTCCTTGATCGCCATTGGGTCCAACAGTGGTCATTGAAGCGTGCACACACACATGCACACATGCACCTACACACGCACAGGCGCACATGCGTATGCACACCTGGACCTTTAAATGAACAACAACACAAAAACTAAGGCACTGGTGTCGGACTTCTGGTTTACCGGAACGGGGTTCAACTCCCTGCAGTGCCCTGCTCAATGTGTTGTATTTCATTCATTGGTCCATGGTCTCAGAGGTCATTGAGCGGCGCACTATAGTGCGCGATTCTTCATCATTGTTGAGGATTTAAAAAAAGGCGAAAACCAAGGAAAAGCAAAAGGCTATAGTCCATGGTCACGGACTGCATACTGGTCAAGGTCATTTATACTGGTGAAGATCATTTACTAGTCTTATGAAGGTCATTTATACTGGTCAAGGTCATTTACTAGTCTCATGAAGGTCATTTATACTGGTCAAGGTCATTTACTAGTCTCATGAAGGTAATTGTCTCCACCAGGCCGAAGGCATGGGGGGAGAGTATGTTTTATAATGCCTTCCTGCTGTTATTTGTCATGTTGGTGTTCTCTATATCTTTTCGTCCTGGGCATGACGTTAAACTGTTCCGTTCGAGAGGACCGGCGACCCTCGAATGTAAACAGCCACGAAAGGAAACTATGTGTGTGTGAGGTGTTCTCTATCATTTCATTCCAGTACTACTACTTTGGGTAGTGGCTGGACGTTTGTGTAGATATTGAAAAGGAGGGGGGCGAGCACGCTACCTTGTGGGAGGCCGTTCTTTTTGGGCTTTCTATTTACTCCTCTGGTCATTTAACTGGACATAGAAGCGCCTGTTGTTGAGGAGGCTTGTGCTGACCATTGTGCGGTGTTGGACAGTGTCGTAGGCAGCAGAGAGATCTCTGAATGCTGCTCCAGTTATTTGTTTTCCCTCAAACCTGCATAGTTGGGTTTGTGTGTGTCTTTCTTTTTCTGTCTTTCTTTCTTAGGACGGAGATCAAGGTAGACGCCGTTGGAAGGCTCAACACAAGCCGATGCCCCTAGAGATCCATCCCAAAGCTTCCCTCAGGGAGCCCAGCAAGCCAGCTAGCCAGCAAGCCTGCCCAGTCAGCCAACGTAGCCAGTCAGCTCCGCCAGTCAGCCAGTGTAGAAAGTCAGGCTGCCAAGCCAGAGCATATCAGCCCTTACAGTCAGCCATTGCAGCCATACCAGCCTTGCTCAGTCAGCTCAGCCAGGCCTCTCTCGAGGCCTGGCTCTCTGTCTGCCTGGCCCGGTCTGCCCCGCCCTGCCTTGCAGCAACAGAACCAGCCTTTCTGGCAAGCCAGCCAGCTCAGAATGCGAGCTGAGCAAGCCAGTGCAGCAGCAAGCCCAGACTAGGTTACCGCAGCCTTACTGTGCAGCCACAGCCACTCAGCCCAGACCAGCAGGAGCTGGCCAGGCTCCAACCCTTGCAGCGCAGCCTTAGGCCGGATAGTCCCCCTGCCTGCACTTTGTTGCCTTCCTGGCCTGTCTGCCTGCCTAGGCGCCTCGGTCTTCCTGTC
This sequence comes from Protomyctophum parallelum, assembly GCF_964188405.1. Lineage (NCBI taxonomy): Eukaryota > Metazoa > Chordata > Actinopteri > Myctophiformes > Myctophidae > Protomyctophum > Protomyctophum parallelum. The sequence goes on along the minus strand of NC_139718.1, from coordinate 24,305,922 downwards.
TGTCTGCCTTGGCCTGCCGGTCTGAAACTGGTTTAGACTAACTGCGTGCTTGCCAGCTGCGCTGGCTTGCTGAGCTCGTATTCTGAGCTGGCTGGCTTGCTAGCAGATCTAAACTTAAGTAAAGTTAATTTTATCTGTCTCCAAATTATATAAATTAGAACAGGATGTTAAACAAAGACTTTATTCTTCAAGTTAATGTTTTATTTTCTTATAGGTTTTTTTGTACCAATAGTTTTCTATTATTAACAATGAAATACAATAAAATAATATAAAATGATGCCCATGGACCATGTGTATAATATCATATTCTAGTCAAGTAAGTAGGGTATTCTTGTATCATTTGAAAATTGGCTACTAAATTAAAAGCTGTAACAGATCACAGTTATATTCTTGACAAAATCATATTAATGATTAATAGTAATAGTAATTTAATTCATTGTAATAATGTTTAATGTAAACTGAGGTCGTTCCAAGATATTTGATTGATTAAACATTGCACATTCAGATTCAACATTGCACATTCAGATTCTGATAATCACGTAGACACAAAAAATTGACTGGTACTACTGTATATTCCTTATCGTTAACCACTTAAACCCCAAAGTGTCCGTCAGGCCTAGTCTACACTAGTAACCTTTCTGTTTTCACTCTATGAATAACTTAAATAAAAATAGCAGATCGACAAGCTCTTTTGTGTGAAGCTTTCGCCAGAATATGGATGCTGGGGTTTAAGTGGTTAAGTGTGTCTCTCTGTTTACTTAACAAAGTCCTCACGGTCATTAATCAAACAACTGAATACCAGAGACCATGGCACAGACCTTTGCTATCACGATTCTGTCACATTGTACAATATTCAATGAAAGTCACACATATACATTACACTGTAAAGTAAACTCCTCAGTGTTTAATTTATCCATTTGTAACTCAGAGTGTACAGACGTAACCATTACATTTGTACACTAACAGAGTTAAGGATTTTACTGTGTAGTATGTCTGTGTGACGTGTGTAGTACATTAAGTATCCCCGTCCTCATGGCTCATGCGTCCATTGTGTTCTCCTCTCCCGCTTTGCACAGGGTCAAGGGTCAACTATTTCATGCAATAATCCTCACTGGGATGTGTATTCATTGTCTGACTATCAGCCCAGACTGGAGGAAAGGAAAAGGATAGAGTGCACATGTTTCAGGTATTCAGCACTGTGTTCTAATGTGCATGCATTGCACACCATACAATCCTTACTGTTTATTTCACACTGAAAGCCTACAAATGGACCCTTTCACAGTTAAATTAATGCTCAGGATTTTAGTATGCACTCTCTTAAACTTACGCTTTTTTCATCACCCGCACCCACCCTACCATCTCTCTCTCTTGCTCAGCTGCTTGCTCATTCTTTCTTATTCACGCACGCAGACACACACGCGCGCACGCACGTGCGTGCCGTGCTCACAGCCACACACACCTAGTGTTCTATTTCCACCTGCCCCCCTTTCCTCCATCTCGCTATCTTAACTCAGAACTCTATTTTGCAAGCAGGGAAGGTCTCGTCCTGCATGGCCACAGTGCTGTTAGAGCCCAGGACCGTGATGCTGAGCTCCCTCTGCTTGTCCAGGGTCTGCTGGTACCACCCCTGCATCGACGCCGACTCAAACGTAGGGATCACCGTCACCTACAGAGAAGAAGTGAAGGATTGATGAGTTTTTTTTTTTACTTTACCCATTCAGTGTGTAAAGTGTATCAGTAGTAATTCCTCACGTTATTAGCCACTTTGAGAAAATATAGGCCTATATTATATATGCTTATTTTGACCACTAGGGGAAAAAAGTAGGCATCTGGCATTAATGTCGCATAATAACTCCACTGTGTTTTGTCCAAAATGGGCTGCCGTAGTTTGGGATTTACCATTAAATCCACCACGCATGTGCAGAGATGTGGTGGGCTCGAGATAAGAGTTATGAAATGTTTCACCTGTAAGCCTAGCACTCGTTCTTGGATATAATAACATCAGATTAAGGTAAGGTATTTTGTTATAAGATCATTGTATCTTTCCACCTGAACAGAGTCGGACCATGATGACTTCCCATCCAGAAGTGCATCCAGTGTATGTCTCATAAGCTCTTCTCTCTCTGGGCCCTCTCCGCTGATGATGTAACAGGAGGAGCGAACATGTCTAAAGAACTCCACATCAACGGTGGAGGATGAAACTCCTGAGGGTATGTAGGCCAGGTCCACATACACACTGCTCTCACCCACCAAACTGGACTTGGAGACTGGCAGCAGAGAAAGAAGAAGACGTTGTTCACAAGACAATGTCTTATCACATTATAACAAAACACTAATATAATGCGTCTATTAACGGCAACCATTTTCATATTATGTTATATACAGTAAAATCCTCAGTTAATTCGAACCCGTTTATACACTCAGAATTAGGCTAACGAAAACATATAAGTTAACACTGAGGATTTGACTGTGTGTATGCTTTCTTTCTTTCTTTCTAACTTAATTTGAATGTTTATATGGTCCGCTGTGGTGTTACATACTACTAGTAAGCTCATATACACTTTGACTAGACTACCGGTAGTCATGTCATGAAGATCAAAATGTATTTTATTTTATTATCATTTTGCTTCATTTGCTTTTTATTGCTTTTCAGTTTTGGACAAATGGAGATCTAATTTCACACAAACAGTAATTTAGAGCATATGTAGGCATACTGTATACATTCTCAGATGCTACATCTGACAAACCTCACTTACTGGGGCTAGGTGGAGGCTTGTTTGATGTTGTCCGGGGACTGGAGGGGGGTGTACGATTGGCAGAGTTGTTATCCCTGCCTCCCTTCTTGGTTCCACTTTGCCCCACAGTACGCTTTTTCCCTGCACCCGAGCCTAGTTTCTGGGAAGCCTCAATAACCTGGTAGAGATACGTTAGATGATGATGATTTACATGTTATTTAGGCCTAATGCCGTTTCTGGAGATCATGGTGAACCCAAAATGTGGGTCCCAAAACACCTTTAGTATTAGTATTAGTAGGTCAGATCAGTATTAGCAAAGATGGTCTATTTATGAAGATGGGCATAACAAGACATAACATTTACAGATTGTTGCTTTAATCTCTCATAATTCTCACATTAACCACTGTGTTGTAAATTTAACTCACCCCTGGTTGTTTTTTCCCTCTCATGCCAGCAGTTTTCACTCCCTTCCCATGAGTCTCATGGTCAGACTGGGGGGCGGGCATGCAGGAGTCAGGGACGGGGGGCAGAGGAGGACCATCCCTGAGGGGAGCTGGAGGTGGGTCTGTGGGAAGAGACTGGTGGGAAGGGTTGTCATGGAGGGAGTTGGTGGGCTCGCTACACGAATCATCCTCGTCTGAATCCAACGCACCATCTGCTGTGGTGGAAGGGCAGTCCTCTGTACAGAGGGGGGCAATGGATTCACTTGCTGATGTGTCCCTGTGGTTGTGGTGGTTGTTGTTGTTGTTGCAGTGGTGCTGCTGACCCAACGCTCTGGAGGATTCACTGGTGCCTGAACCCGAGTCGGGAGGCTTGAAATGTTTGAACTCGCAGGGTGAGACCAGGCACAGGTCCACGTCGTGGCCCGCCACTGATTCAAAATGTAGGGTGCTGGGACCGGGCGGACGCGACATCTCTGAGCCCTGCCCCAGAGATCTCAGGGGCTTCTTCAACGGTAAAGACATACCCACTCGGAAGTCTGACTCCACAAAATGGCTGCCATTGGAGTGGGAGAGGTGAGTGCTATCATCCCCTTCTCTCTGGCTCATGGTGGTTGGGCCCTGCTCAAAAGACATGGACAGGGACTCATCCACTTCTGTGGACTGAGGGGAGCTTACCTCAGCTGCCATGGAGTGAGTAGTGGTAGTCGTAGTGAGAGAGGCAGAGGGATCCAGGGCCCCTTCTTTAAACGAGCCCAGAGAGAGGAAACTCAAATGCTTCTCTTTTGGATTTGACGCAACATGGCCTTCTGAATTACTTCTGGATTCAGACGGCTGTCCCTCACTCTGCCCGCAGGATGGTTCCGTCCCAGATTGGTCTTGGTTACCAATCTGGGACTGTAGCCTGTTGAAAGTATCCCTGTTGCACCACACATCCTCTGGAGACAGACAGTAGGGCGTGTGGCCTGCACTGTTGGGTCTCGAATCAGAAGAGACTGGCTCTACAGTCTCCTCATCTGGGCTGACAGCGGCCTGGTTCTCTGGAGAGGACCGAGAGGGAGGGCTGTTTCTCAAAGCCCCGTCCAGGAGTGTGTATTCTGTTGGGGTCAAGTCTAGTTGGACAGAATGCTCACTTCTTGGCGTCTGGTTCAGAGGAGATGGAAAGCCTGCCACTTTGGAGGGCTTGTGGCCTGTTTCAAGCTGGTCTCCAGTTGCACTTCCAGCATCTGTCACTAAGCCTCTATCAGCTGTGTCTCTAGTCCCACATCTGTTGCCTTCACATTCATTCTCACCATTCTCTCCTTGCATTCTTTTAGGTCCATCTCCCAATATCTCTGGAACTGCCGTTTCTGTCTCCTTGCCCTCAGTGCTTCCACCATTTCCTAATTTTCTGCTTTTGTCCTCTCTTTTGTCAAATTCCTGCTGTGACTCTTCTCTTTCAGTGTCCTCCCTCAGCCTGAGGAAGTCAGATGTCATATCCTCAGGGGTAGACATTTTGGAGCCACAGGGGATCTCCTTTTGCTTGCGCAGCTGCTCATCAGCCCCTTCTTGATCCAACTTTTCTGATGTGGTTCCCGTGTCGGGTTTCACAGAGTGGTGCATTGGTTCGGTATTCACACTGGCCTTCTTGGCATCTAAATTGGTATCGGTCTTGATCTCCTTTCCTGATGGTTTGCCTGTTTTCTTCCCCCCTATTTTAGAGTCATTTTTAGCTTCCTTTTTGGGCTTGGCTTTGTTTTCATTCTTTGGTTTGGAAGGCAAAATATCCTTTTTTGCTTGTTCTTTTGTCTTGCTTGCAGTCTCATCTCTCTTCCCAGTCCGTTCTTCTTTTTTCCCATCCTTCCCACCTTTCTTCATTGTATTCTTGTCAGACACTGATGCTTTCTGCTTCCCAACTCCCTCTTTCATTTTGGTCTTATCAACATCTCTCTTCCCCTCCTCTCTCAAGCCATTTCCATTCACCACTTTTCCTTTCTCCTTTACCAGACTCTCCTTCCCCTCATCTTTACCCCCTTTCTCCTTCCCTGCTCTGGAGGCTGTTTCCTTCCCCAGTAACCTCCCACTATCCTGACTCTCCGTTCTAGCCTGTTTGTGTTCCAGCAGCTTCTCCATGTCCCCTGTGGTTACTGTGGGCTTCTGGAGAAAGGCCAGTCCCCTCAGCTTCTCCAGCCCCTCCAGGAGCTTCTCCTGTGGTGTGACACCGGGGAACAGCATCCGGACCACCTTCTCCTGGGGGCAGGCTGGGTGCCACACCAGCAGGGCAGACACCGACGCCAGAGCAGTGAGAGGTAAGCTGTTGGACTGCGATGTCGAGGAAGTGGTGTTGGGCCAGTTCTGCATGAGTGCTTGATACTCCTTGCTGTTTTGGCTTGGGTTCAGGATGTACAGCTCCAGCTGCCCCACTCCCATCTTCTGGAACAGGGTAAGCGGTTCAATGGTGAGCCCCTTTGGCCGAAACATTGGTTGTGGTGTGATTTCTAACTTCTTTAACAGGTTTAAGGTCAGGGTAGCCTGGTCTCTGCTCTTCAGGACATTGTCTGTACCTGGCGAAACATTATTATTTACAATCACACACACACACACACACACACACACACACACACACACACACACACACACACACACACACACACACACACACTTGTTATCATCATTACTGGGCTATTTCCATTCATTAAGGTTATTGGGTCAATATTACATTAACTATTACATAATAAAAAATGTATCGTGGCAATGCTGAGGAAGCAAAAACCACTCACTTTTCTCCTACCATATGGTTGACTAAAAAGGAGTATATTATGTCAGTTATTATGAAACTATTATAAAAATACCTGTGTGAAGTGAGGGGCGCTATTATACATCTAATGGAGTTGGAACAACTGATGTTCAGGAGGAGGAGAAACACGCATTGGCCCTGCCCTTCATGCCACTCTCTGCCCTCCAGGTCAATCTACCTGTCCCCATTTATACCCGCCCAGTACCACCCAGAATCCTCCATGCCCGCCTCGCTGCGTTGCACACCAGCCGCCTTCCTACAGGCTTCTCGCAACCCACCCCCACCCCTTCACCTCCATAGCAGCTCCTCTCCCCGCTCCCCCCAAAGGAGCTACTACATCCACCTCGCCAAAAGTGGATCAAACGATTAAAACAAAACTCTCTCCTCTCCTGCGGTTCCTACGACGAACGCCACACGACGAGTGCCATTCGACCTCCTCCTCAAAGACTCCAGGGTCGGCAACCCCCCCGGAACCTACACATCCGCATTCATTCATCCCTCCTTCATCCCTCCGTTTCTTCACTGTCAATAAATTCCTTAAACCTCCCCAATGGCGTGTTTATTCCTACTAGTGAATCATACATAAATATACAATAAATACATTCACACACACATTCATCGGGAGAAATTTAGGGTTCAGTGTCTTGCCCAAGGACACTTTGACATGTAGACAGGAGGGGCCGGATCATTGGACGACCTGCTCTACCTCCTGAGCCACAGTCGCCCTACATACCATACATCATCTCATCTCGGCCAATCACAATTTGCGTCCTCATTCTTTGTCTTCAATGTCTGTGTTTACGCAACACTCAAAGCTGGCCATTCATTATCAATGGCATTCAATGTTTGTGTTAGGACAATGTTTGTATTTACACAAACCCTTAAAGCTGGACATAGTATCCAAAAACACCATTTAGTCATAGCCATCATCAGCAGTGGTGATGCAATTACTTTTAGCTTAATCACCAGCAATATACTAGTAGGTTTTGTATTACTCACAATGCTGCTGTTCCACCTGCAGACTGATGGGGGCATTGAAGAACACAACTCCAAGCTCTGGAGAGATCAGCCTTTTGGACAAATCGTCTGTGTGTAGAGAGAGAGAGAGAGGAACAGGAAGTCCTTTGTGTGCCACAATTCCATAGCTAGTCATCACCATTATCATTATCATCTTTACCTTTAACATCCGAGCCTATCTCCAGCTCAGCCACCTTCCTCTCCAGGAAAGCATTGACACCAGGGAGATTCTCCGTCCCGATGTGGGTCAGCAGAATTGCATCGACCCGGTCCAGGTGACGCACCAGCTTCCAGAAACAGGCCTGGTAGTCCGACCCACCATCCAGCAGAACTGTGAACCCATTAACGGCGAAGAAGGCACAGTCTCCACGACCGGCAGGGAAGACGTAGCAGCAAGGTCGGGAGAGCTTTAGGAAGCCCACGGTGCCTGGTGGTGGGAGAAGGTCAAAGGGAGACACAGAGGACAGGGAGCCAGAGACCAGGGAGGTGAACTCCTCCAAGGCATCCATGGCAGGCAGCATCTCTGGAGGGTTGATGTGAAGGTTCAGGGGCCCCCAGGAGGGCTGATTGCCCGGGAGGGTCTCCCTCCACTGGCCGATGTTAGGACAGCTCAGAGTCAGATGGAGCTTGGAGAAGGGTATTGAGGAGATGGCGTTCTCTAGATCTTTGAACTAATGGGGGGGGGGGGGGGAGAGATCTTAGTGATTCACTGAAAGTGACCCTTGTTTGGCACAGAATTAGATTTTCCTTTAAACTGGGAAAAGATGTTCATGGTTCTGTTTTCTATATAAATTATCTGATGCTAAACTGATTTACAATCATGAAAATGTAATAAGCCTACAAATATGGTATAATTTAGCTGATGGTGCAATTTTGTCCCACACCCTGGACAATATAACAAATATGTATCCCTATAATAATCTGAACTTATGCAAAGAAAAAATAAAATAAATAGGGAGATTAAAAAAGATAATACACTATCTTACATGCTCTGTGATTATTTGTTTCAGTTGGTGAGATGAGAATAGTCCCCTGTGTAACAATAGGTCTCCGCTCTCCTCCACAATCTGGCCAGCCAAGAGCAACAACTTGTGACCAGACTCACTGGCTAACAGATTGCCCACCTACAAGGTAGAGAAGAAACAAAGTAAGATAGACAATAAGAAAGAAACCAATTGAAAGAGGTGGTCATGATACAGTTGCAAGTTATATTGTGAACATACATCAAAACAAATAGATACAAAAAGAAAGCAAAAGCAGAGAGAATAAACATGACAGGACATGAGGCAGGTTTCCAAATAAAGTTTTATTTCTACAGAAGCAGACTAGTAGATGTACCAAATATAGTAAGTAATTTATCATTTAATTTAATAATACCATAAGGGGCACAGTATAATGATCTGGTAGCAGCAAAAGAGCTTTAAACCAGTGAGACCTTTTCAGCTTGGAACATGAATGAGATCTTTTTAGGTCTCATCCCAGGACAAAGGCTCTTTAAAGAATGATGTGATTTTTTTGTTTTAGTCCCTGCTAGCGACAGCATAAGGCTCTGCATGGCAACTTTGGTCAGTCATGCGATTCAAACCACATTGGTCACATGAGGTGTAAAGAGCAGCACAGCCTCTAGGGGCCACTAGTCTTGTTTACTTAGAAATGCACCAGTTATGCAGCACATCTGCCCTACCCATGCAGAACTCCAGGCTTCCCTCACCTCTGATAGGACCTGTTCCTCAGACGGACTGATCAGCACCTGAGTGTCCAACACTTTGTTACTGTGACGCAAACACCTATGCCCTGAGGAGGCAGAGGGGAAACAGTGACAACAGAGGAATTAAGGGATAAAACAGACATCTTAGAGATACAGAGAGGGAAGAATAGACAAAACAAAAACCTGCAAAACATTAAGCCAGTAAAGGAAAATGGAAAAGAAATGTATAGGTGAGTAGACAGACAGACAGACAGACAGACAGACAATGCCAGTAAGGCAATGAGATGGCAGAACTAGGGCCATTGATTAATGGTCTGACCAAAAAAGAGGAAGGAAGGGGAACAGCTGACTCACTGTCAGTGTCTGACGTTTAGATGCCAACTTTACTGGATCTGTGGAAAGAAACTCAATCTGAGGGGAGCTGAGCTGGATTAATGTCCGAAAAGCCCATTATCTAGTCAAAAGCCCAAAACAAATCAGAAGTTGACAAAAACATCTCTCTCTCTCTCTCTCTCTCTCTCTGTCTGTCTCTTAGCAACAACATTTAACACTGGTAAAACATGGCTCACATCTATAGACCAGCTTTTTCCAAAATGAAACCAAACTCTTTCATTTTGTTTCCCACTTGTCCTGGCTGAACTTCACTTAGTGGCTATATAAAGATAACAAACAATACATTACAACGTGATCACTTTCAGTAAGAAGGAATGTTTCTGAATACAGATACATACACATGCCCTTATTGCAATGCTCTATCAAAGAAGACATACAGTATATAGTGAATATAGCATACCTATTCGCCAATATGCATTGGTCAGCAGCCCGGTTGCTATGTGGTTAGGGCGTTTGGCTACACACGAAAACACACTTTCACAAAGATGACAGAGTGTGGGCTTGCACTGTATGGTCTCTATTGTCCACTGTGCAGACGGTCCACCCATATTAAACAATATACTGAATACTTCCCCCCTTTCCTTCCTTCCTCCTTTCCTTCCTTGTGCACCCTAAAGATTGACCCTGACAGGTTACCATCACCATGGAGATGTGACGTTACTTAAGCACTTAAAGGAGTAGTTCACCCAAAAGATTACTTATTTTCTAGCAATTTCACACCCCATGAAGCCTTGAATTCAAGGAGATTGTTTTGTTTTTGTCGCATTCCTATGCCAATAATTTGATGAGTGGGTCATCTGTCAGTAGGAGACTCTTCCAGTCTCCTCCCGGGTCATCTGTCAGGAGGAGACTCTCTTCCAGTCTCCTCCCGGAGACTCCACCAGTCATCAAAGTATTGGCTTATATGCAACAAAAATAAATCTCCATTAATTCAAGGCTTCATTGGGTGTGTAATTGATTGAATATAATATTTAACTACTTGCCCTCTAGACTTACTAAACTGGACCTGAGTTGACTCGGCACAGCTTTTTTATTTTATTATTTATGTCAACACCAAATCTAAAAGTTCACACATTTTAGCTTGTAGCTATTTTTGGCTGATGTTCCGCCCACAATATGGATGCTGAAGTGCTCTGTGAGGGTGAGTTTGAGCAAAAACACCAGTCCACAAACATACCTGCACCCTTGAACGCGACAATGTGATGAGAGAGGAATTCCTGGAGGTACAGGTTCAAATTGCAAGATATCAGGTCCACATCCCATGACCGGATGCCTACAAACATAGGGAAGGTATATTATCACTCTCCATCTCATGCTTGAAAGCATGTGTTGTATGCATGGCCAACATATTTAGGTTTACACATGAAACAACATAAATGTACACAGTACACACACATAGGCTACTCTATGCAAGGACAGCTCACGCGCACGCACACGCACGCGAGCACACACACACACACACACACACACACAAACAAACACACAGACCCTGAGCTATAGGGTAAAAGATGCAGACTCCCATCATTAACATCATTAACAGATAACCTGTAAGACCTCTAACTATAGGCCACTCTATATGGAAAAATACGACTTTGCCTATGATATAGGCTACTGTCATAACATGCAACATTACTCACAAGATTGTTAACGCCTATTGCATGGCAAAATAACATGGTTTGCTCTAGGCTCTAGGCTATAAATGGAAACCCACAGGATAGCGACTGTGATTACTAAATGCCCAAAGGAATGGGTGATGCTGATGATGGAGCACCTCCAGTTGACGCAGCCCTGTCGCTGGGCGAATTAAATCATTACACTGTCGTGAGGTCAGTTTAGCATCCTCCACTGCAATTTATATGGCGAGAATGTGGGGTTAATACGCTGGTCCTAGATCTGTTATTCAAAGGCAGAATTCATGAATAATAAAACGGACATTCATTCATTCATAAAATAAAAATACCTCGTTCAATTTCCTTGCTGATATGTCCAGCCTGGCCCGAATGACTGATACGTCCGATGATGATAAGTAAAGAATATTTATGGTCGCAGAGCTCGAGGTTTGCGACCGCGGCACGTCTTGGCTCCTCCTGTAACTCCCTCTCCAGTACCCGACTGGACGCCATATTGCTAACTTGTGCTTGCATGATGTCATTGAAACACGCATTACAGTGCCTTTTATTGTAGAGAAGCGACAGCTACCGTGCAGTGGAATTATAGGGAACTGTGCCGTTGTGGCGAAAGGCTTGTGGAACTGTTGAACTATTGATATACAGTTAATATAGCCTATAGAATAACTAGCTTGCACTGCCTTGCAGTAACTATGTTATATTGTCAGCAAAGACGCCTGGTCAATAAGGGTATATATAGGACACCTTGACACAGGTCTAAATTTCTCAATGGAAGAGTATAAACTATATAGTCCCATCAACCACTGCCATATGCCACCTGATACCATACCACAAAATGTTTAACCAATGTGTATATGTTCATTTTATAGGCCTACTGGCCTAGTTCCAGATTGCAGCAGTATAATGTCTGCAATGTGGATGCTATAAAATGTTGGAATCAAATATTCATATGGTTCATAATAAGGCTGTCTTTCCCCTTTGTGCATCATCACACACACACACACACACACACACACACACACACACACACACAGTATGCACGTACACGTGCGTGCATGTGCATAATACTGCACTAAAGCTGTAGGCCTACATAATGTAAAAACAAATCCGCACACATTTAGAAAAAACAATGCGTCATTTATTCATATAGCATATTGCACATTTCACTCTTTTATTATTGTCAAAAAAAGAACAAGAAAAAAGGGAAATCAGCACGTGAAGACAATTAAGCAAATCTTGATGCACACATTTATGTCCCGCCTTGCTCTCACAAACATTTGAGAACATAGAAGTTGCAGGCCGTGCCGCGCGGGCATCCGCACAGTGTGCCAATGCGCGATCCTTTACGCACGGCGCACTGCTCTCCGGCGTCACACTGAAAATGATCAATACAAATTGAATTAGTAACACAGCGCCAGTGGCGGAAAGTAAGTGGCCCTCCACTGCATCTCAGAGGCAAATAATGTACTTTTACTAAAACAGCCTAAAAGTTGCAAATAAATATTATTTGCAAATATTATACTTACTATAAATTTGCAGATTTTGGTTATTATTGCAGTAACCAGTTCAGCACTTTTTTTTAAAGTGTGAAATGCAGGGACATTCTGCAAAATGACTAGGCTACTATTACTTTTGGTATAGCCTATATTTTGATGCCAATATAATTTTACTCAAGTAGCCTACATTTTGAACATTGAACTTTAACACTTTGTATGGTATTGGTACTTTTTAAGTAAAACAATTTAGTAGGCTATACGGCTATAGCCTACTTTTTCCATGCATCACTACACAGCGCCTCATCCACGTAGTCAACAAATATTAAGAACATGCTTTGTGCCTTTGTCAATAACGCTGGAGCCCATGGAACCAAAAACAAAGGGGAATAACCGTTTGTATACCGTTTGTATATCAAAAGTAAAGGACTGCAAAAAGGCAGGAATAGAATTGGCTTACCATAACGACACCAAACATTACATCCACGCTATCAGATAGTCTCTGTTGTTGTTTTTTGTTTGCTTAGTTTGTTTGCCTATATAAAAGGCATATAGGCTATACTTAGTTTTTTTAAGGCTCCAAATGCATTGTCTTTAGCAATCATGCCTGAAATGTAGGCTACTCTGAAATAAGTACCTCGGTTTGTATAGTTAACAGATTCTTATTCATGAAACGTAATTTAACGCGATTCTGAACGAACATTCTCATGCATGCTAAACACAATAGCCTATTCATGAAATATGGGGATGATATTATTTTCAATAGGCTATAATATTTCATTTGATTTTCATAAATAGGAAGAAGCATGTTCAGGAAAGTCCTCTCACCGAAGGAAGCCAGCCTAACTTTTTCTCTGATGGCATCTCTTTGCTCCTCAGCTTCTGCAGAACTTCTTGTAAAGCTTCAATCTGCATAGAAAAATACAAAAGAGCAATTTGTCGTGTATACAACCTTCCTTCATGCAGTTGCACCATTCTGTTTTGAGACTTCTCTCTCCTCTAAAACTTACTAGATCTTTCTCTTCTTGACTTTTCATCGGGTAACCATCCAAGGATCGAGTCTCGAAGGATGAATCTTCTCCATGAACGACCCACAAATACGCACAACAGGTGGCAGCAAGAAGAAGCGCCCTGGCGCTGACCATGGTGCTGAATTCAGAGTTTCGGGAAGCGAGCGAAGAGCAGAAGGTTGGAAGCGTCCGTAACATTTTGGAAGAACTCTTCCACTTTATAGGCGCTGCATGTTGACATGACATCACAGAACTCCTGAAATATTCATGGAAGTTTGACACGAGTGACTCTCAACACCTTTGATCTAAACGAAACGTGTTGACCCAACGTAATGAAATAAAGATTGCAAGTGGATTTAAGTGTCACGAACAAGAATTATTGTTGACTCAAGCCAGCAAGCATTTTCCCCCAGTTTAAAGTATGAGCTGAATTTCAAACACGACAAACGACGAGCCCTCGATATATGTTTCATCAATAGCTGCGCTGTGCAGACCTACAGGAAGTAAGGCAGCACTGCACAGTTATAGATCTTGTGAATAGAAATGTTCAAATTGGTTTTAAATATAAATTTAAGGCACCCAAAGTGTTTTGTCAATCTGGTCTGCCGACTATTTTATCGATTCTGACATTTTCAGAATCGATAAAATACATCTACGAGAGTTTAAATCTTAAGCTATAGTCTGTCGTCTGTGTGTGTGCATAACCATATGCAGTGATGGAAGAAGTACTCACAATTGTCACAAGTAAAAGACTGGTAAGACTGGTATTAAAATACGTATTTGCATAAAAATAGAGCCTACTGAAAGTACCAAAAGTAAAATGACTCATTATGACCCATTTCACAAGTTTTTAAAATGTAGGAAAATCTTTTGGAAAATACCCGATCTACAAGCTCACAACAACCCGTACAGCAAAGCCATGCTTATGTGAGCTTTAGATCGGCTATTTTCAAATAGCCAAAGAATTGGGCTGAAGTGGTTAATGTATGTTAGGCTACTTTCCACTGTGTGCACATATCTGTCACCTTAGTTCAATAAATCAGACCCCTAGTTAACCCGCACACTGACACCAATCTCTAATCACGAGCCAATTTCCTCCTGTATAAATAACCCCAAATGTGTGTGTGTGTGTGTGTGTGTGTGTGTGTGTGTGTGTGTGTGTGTGTGTGTGTGTGTGTGTGTGTGTGTGTGTGTGTGTGTGTAATTGCAGGTTGTTGAAAACTATATGATCTCATTATAGTGCAGATAGATATGGTGCTGAAAGGTATATGCCTATAGGCATATACACACAGTAGGCCTATATAGCATGAATTTATATAGATTAGGAACTAGCATAATGTTAGTTTAGTTTATTTCCATTCTGAATAAAATGCAATCTTTCACCAAAACCATCACATCATGATACACATATGATATTTTACATTTTACATTTTGTATGCTTTTTTGTATAGTATGTTTTTTGGCCTACATTTACACACAGCATTGCGGTGTGTAAACGTAGGCCTATATGTCAAACAGCAAACACGCATGGTGCAGAATCAACTGTCACGTGCAGCTTTACAGCTGTAACACAATGTGTAAAATTCAAATAAGCTGTAACACAGTGTATGTGTACAATTCAAATAAAAAACCAACACATTGACATTATACATCTTTATATAGTATCAGGTGTGAGGGGAAAAAAGAAAACAGTGCCTGTCGACCGCATTAGTCGTCACATAATAAGTATGACATTGGTCTAATCCACTTTTCTTATTGTAGACTTGGATCTGGATGGATTGCTTAGATTTTTTAATTTAGTGAGTGGCCTGTTCATGTCCATGTGTTCCACAGCCTGCATGGTGATGCGTTGTTAGTTCCTGTAGAGGGCAGTATCGAACTCTAGACGCTTTAACTTGACGGAAGTTAAAGAAGCGACAACCGGAGGTTCACTCACTGTGGTTTATTTATGTGTGCTGGTGGTCTTTGCTGGCTTTGCTGCTGATAACTTTGATACGTGTTCATACTTCATTTCCCTCGATAGGTTTCGTTTTCTACCCTGATCAACAATGTCTGAAAGAAAAGTCTTGAATGTGAGTAACGCATTCGACATGTTAATTAACAATAGAACAAGGGTTTATCCGCAGCAGCTTGTTAGCTAAACGTTCTCACCGCGCATAACGTCCCAGAAACAGATTCTGTTGCAAAGGTTCAGCTTTCTCAAAACCAATTAATCGGCATTGCATGACATCACATATCGCTCTTGACGTTGCTAAGCAAAATGTAGGATAGATTTAAAAGTAGCAACATTATGTAGTTTAGATTTGAGTAATTCATAAGTGTTTTGTCCTCCACAGAAATACTACCCACCAGATTTTGATCCAGCCAAAATCCCAAAGCTGAAACTTCCCAAAGACCGTCAATATGTGGTCAGATTGATGGCTCCGTTCAATATGAGGTATATCTAGTTAATGTTGTCATTTATTTTGTCAAGTATTGTGTTGAGTGGTGCTCTGTTTGTGTTTGTGTGTCAATGGATTAAATTAATTTCGCTCCTACGCCACTATTCCACATAGGCTACTGTGGAATAAAAAATGCAATCAATCGGTCTGTTTGCACAGTTTTGACCTTGCCACACTAGCATCTCGCTGCTTTTACTTAAGTCGTGAGTCGTGACAAATAGTACATTCTCTTGTTCTCTAGACAGTGTTTCCCAACCTTTTTTTGTCCCAGGGCACACTTTTCATAGCCTAAAAATCTCGGGGCACACCTAGTAAAACTTCTTTGAACCCAATATACTTTTAAAAACACACATGACGGCACTCATCAAATAACTTTAAAGAGAAAGAAAAGGACAGAGACAGTGCCTCAGTTTCAACTCATTTACAAAATATAGCACACACATGTTCAATTTCTGCGATTTGGTAGCTTAATTCCAGACCTTTTTCAGAAGTCTTTGTGGTACTGCGTATCAAGAGACTTGCCTGCTTCGCTGTGTCTTTCTCCTTTTTTTCTTTCAAACTCACGAAAAAGTTTTTGTCCTTTGTAGCAAGTTCAACATAGTGGTATCAAGGTGACGCTTCAGCTTACTGGGAACCATGGCGCTGTTTGCACGCTTGAATCCACAAACGATGCACAGCGGAATCGGGTTAGTTGTATCCCCGTAAACGTGAAGCCAAACTTCATGTATTCATCACGGTATAGTCTGGCAGTGGCTTTCTTTGTAGGCGTTGCGTTAGTAGTAGTCGCCGTTGTTGTTGTCCCCCCCCCCCGGCGGCAAGGGGCCGCTGGCTGTGCCGTCGTCAGATGGAGGTGACCCGGCCGCGCTGTGTGTGCTGTCGGGTTCTGGTGGTGTCTTTCTGGAGGAAATGTAGCGTCTTCTGGATCTTTTTGGCTGCTGCTGGTTCCATCTTGTAGTAGCTGTACAATGTGAGTGCCAAGCTAGTCTGTGCCCCATTTATACAGTACTAAAGTTGCCAGGCGAGTACAGGTGATGGTCCCATGTACACAAAGACGTACATTAGCATTAACATTCCTATGGCCGATGGTCGCTAGAGTCTAGAAGAGAGTTCTCACATTTTCAACTAACCTTAATGCTTCTCTGACTGGCTGCAGGTGTAAAACATGCGGAGAGTACATCTACAAGGGGAAGAAATTCAATGCCCGTAAGGAGACTGTTCAAAATGAGCTGTACATGGGTCTGCCCATCTTTCGCTTCTACATCAAGTGTACTCGTTGTCTGGCTGAAATTACCTTCAAGGTGAGGGTTTCAATTAACCTTTTTTTTAAATAACATTTCACAATAGAGACACAGTATAATAACAATAATACACTTTATTTATAAAGCGCTTTCCAATACAGTATACATTTGAGGAAATAGTTTAGTAGTCTCTTTCCATATTTCCAACAAGTGTTTGTTTTGTTGCCTGTAAACTATGTAAGTAATAAGTAAGTGAATTTAAGTACCGTAGCGCTATATACATTTGTTGTAATGTTATTATTACTGTATTTTAAAAGAAAAGGAAGTAGTACTGTGACATTGATATAAAATGGTCGACCAAAAAAGGCTCTAAGGGTTAAACACCTCAACCCCAGCGTTCCTGTTCTGGAGGGAACATTCGCCAAAAATAGCTGAGCTTGTATATTGTCTATTTTTGGCGAAGATATTTGGTTAAATGGTAAAAAGTGGTATAAGTCAGGTCTGTTTTAATACGAATTGGTTGTCCCCCTTTTATAGACTGATCCAGAAAACACAGACTATGCCATGGAGCATGGTGCCACAAGGAACTTCCAGGCTGAAAAACTGCTTGAGGAAGAGGAGAAGAGAATTACGACGGAGAGAGAAGAGGAGGAACTGAACAACCCCATGAAGGTTGGTGTAATGACAGTTTGTCATGTTTGCTGTCATTCCAAATATATTCCAAAATTGTGTCACACCTGAATATCAATTCATGTCCATAATGCCTTTATGCAGGGCTTAAAAGTGTTCTTGAGGACTTCATATGGGCCATTTATGAGATCAGTGCGGATCTGCAAAATAAATAAATAAGGGGAGTGAGGGGTGTATGTAGCCATGGCCACGGTGTGAATGACATGAAGTCATCAAAACGCAGCATATACTTGTTACTAGTCAAGTGATCTCCAAACTACCAAGCATCCATTCACACTCATGTATGCTTGTATATCTGCTATTTACTGCACGCTACACCAGTGTGCAACTAATCGTCTGTCGATTCGATTTCCCCCTGCCATTCTGACTTAAAAGTAGCACAGATTTCATTTACCACGAAGTTCTGGAAGTTTCTCCATATGGATCATGGCAGCATCCAAAAGATGAAATCACAGGAATAATGGAAGTCACTGGAGTTCTAAATGAAGCTCCAGTGACTTCCATTGTGGAAAGACGCTTCTAAAAATGCGTGAAAACAAAGTTTGAAACGCTGAGGAAGGCCTGCGTGCCGAAACGCGGTCGTTTCTCTAGGTGGATATTCCCTTTTTTCCATTGATCTTCAAGAATCTGCACCCATCAGCTACAGAGAATATCAACTTGACTCCCTGAGTAGAGCGCGCCTTCACCTAACATAATGCTTTTGTTGTTCTCACAAAAATATAACACAATGAAGACAAGAAGAATAATGAAAGGCACAAGAAGCATCACTTTAAGTTTAAAAGCATTGATGCAATTGTAGAGGATTCCAGATTAGCCTGAATGAATGTAAGAGGATCACTCGGCAGGTTGTTATTCAAACATACAGTAATTCATTCATATTCTTAATTTAAGTAACTCTAAAGACGCATTTTAAAGAAGGAAAAATAATAATCTCCCATGATCATTATATCATTCAACATAAAAGGAAAAATAACCTCAATGGGTATGAAGAACAGGGTCCAATGGTGGCACCCCAAGGAGGATTTGATGCTATTTGTGAATGTGATCCTTTAACCAGGTGTTAGAGAACCGGACTCGGGATTCTAAGATGGAGATGGAGGTTCTGGAGAACCTTCAGGAGCTGAAGGAGTTAAACCAGAGACAGGCTACGGTGGACTTCGAGGGGATGATTGACAAGTACAGAATGATAGAGGAGAGAGAGATTCAACGGCAACAAGAAGAGGATGAGAGAGAGACAAAGTTAGTTGAACATCTGATATACATATTCAGGCCACCAATGGAACTCCCGCTCCAAACAATTCACTCTCAGCTCCAATTCTCCCTGGATTCCAATCTAATTAATCTAATAATATAAGTTGTTCATTAGACTATTTTATAGAATTAAACCTGGAATGACCAGCAAGCCATTGGTTTCAATATGATATACTTGCACAGACATGCAATGTACCCCTTTTGAGCCGGCTAATCGTTAAAAACACTTTTTTCCCCCTTTCTTACAGAGAGATGTTGGATCGGGCTCTAGTGAAGAGACTGAGGGATTCAGACTCTGATTCAGACCTGGATGAAAAGAGTAATGATATACAACCAAACAGATCCAGTGCGGACAGACCTACAGACGTTCTCACCACTGACAAAACTACAGACGCACAGGTATAAATGGCCCCTGATACTGCACAAAGTCGTGTATGTACTCTCATTCAGTTCTATCATGGCACATAGGTGTGGTTGTTTACCTCATAGAACAGGTGATGACTGCCAGAATTTGAGTGGTGACAACGTTAATTGCCCTTATGCTGTACCCATGATCTGCTATTTTTTGTATCAATACTATTTGATCTAGGACTGCAGCTATGTAAATAATAATGTGTATGTCTTGTTGTTTATATACAGAGCTCTGTGGCCGTAGGAGTAAAAAGGCTCAAGGTAGAGAGTTGGGAGAAAAGTGTGGGCACACTAAGAGGTGGAGGAGGCCTTGGATCTCTGGTGGTGAAGAAGAAACCAACAGCAGCTGTCAGTAAACCTGGTTCAATGGCGCCCCCTGCTGCCCCCAGTTCAAACACAGGTGACATATAAGGCCATATTGCTGCCTTACCCCTAACTTTCTTCAGGACGCTATGCAGCCCTCAAATCTAGAGTTCAGGCCACTATGCGGCCCACACATCGTACTTTCGTACTGCCGATCGAACCAAGAGATCTCTGTATCTGTCAGTCCTTGTCCCTTTTATAGCCATATATGGAAATTGTTGATTGTCATTAGTATATGCCCATATATTGGTTATACGCTTGTACGGTTAAACAACACATATAATTGGGAACAGTTACCAATTATATGGGCCATATGTTTAGTGATGTCAAACATACAGGCCGGAACCAGCCCACAGCAGTTTATTGGCTTTTCGTAAATAAAAATAGCATTTCTCATAGCAAGTGGCTTCTAGGCTACAAGTATAATACAAATAATGAAAGTCAATAATGTAAGTAGCTATTCTTAATGATAAATATATTTTGTGTGATACTGTAGTGTAGCTGTAGCAGTGACTGGGACAACATGAAGAAAAACGATGCCAAGTGACAGCTGTGTACGTAAACATGCGTGAGAATACTTGCAGTCCCGACTGGTTGCACTGCTCCGGCCCTCATAAAGTCACATTTCATCCAAAATGAGTTTGACATCCCTGCACAGTATATGGTTATGGTCATAGTGATATGAGCGTGACAGTCTGCCAGTCCTCCTGTACGCCAATTATTATAATATAAGATAAAGATTTTGAAATTCATTAAGAAAAGAAAGAAAAAAGTTAAAGCTTGCAGAACTACAAGCTCACGATCATATCGCTGTAGATCGGCTATTTTCACTATTTTAAAATGTTTTTCAAAATAGTTTTAAAAGTTTGCATAAGTGGGTAAGGTGGCACGCAAGATGGATCCCTGGCCCCTGAGTATCTACAGTGTTCTTGTCACTTCATAGGTGCTAGTTTAATTTGCTTGGGGCTAGTTGGAGATTCATATGATGTATTTACAGAATATATTTCTTAAGATACTTTCTTAAGCTAATGTTTAATATCTAATGGGAATTTACTTTTTTTATTTTCTTTGTCTGTCATTGTTTCAATTCTCTTATGGCCATTAAACAGATTTGTTTTTTGTCTTTGTCATTTTATCTTACAGGTTCTAAAATTGTGACAGCTGGTGCTACTCAACCAGTCAACGTTCAGAATGGGTCATCTCTCAGCCTCTTGGGTGCATATTCAGACAGTGATAGCAATGACAGTGATTAAGATATAAAGGATGCATTGAGACAATGGGCTATAAAGTTTGTCTTGTCATGAGGTAGATTTAAAAAAAAGAGTGTGTGTGTGTGTGTGTGTGTGTGTGTGTATATATATATATATACATACACACACACACACACACACACACACACACACACACACACACACACACACACACACATCTCTGATAAATCTGAGCACTGAGCAGCTCTCAAATAGTCAAATGGCAGAGAGCTGCACACAGAACCAATCTATGTTCTGCCAGTGTCTTTGAGCAAGACAGTAAAGTAAAATGCTGTTTACTGTAAACTGTTCATTCTCATTGGGTGTCAATTAAATGTGGTGCATACTGCATAGCTTTAGTCCGATCTCCCAATAATCCGTCATTACTAACCCTAAGCCATGGGTGACTCTTATAGGGGATTCACACTGAGACGGACTGAATCCGCTTCATTGGAACCGTTTCCGAATACGGTTGCCTGGTCCCCGATGGCCATGATTCACATTGCCCGAGATTCAACTTGCATAACACACTTTAATCCTCCTGATGACGGTGTGCTTGATGGCTGGCGCGCACGGACACTGACCATCAACTGTGCGACATTGTCTCAAATAAATCCAGACACACTGAATTGCATTGCCTCTTTGGCTTTTTGCCGTTATACTACTTCACTGTCAGCCTGCCTGCTATTCACTGTGTCAGTCAGTTCTGTGCTCCAGTGTATTAGTTTGCTATGGATTCTACTTTAGCATTATTATTATTTTGTTTTACTTTGGAAACTGCCAAGCAAAGCCCAAGAGCCACGTGTAGTCCGCAGAATAAGATCAGCGCGGTGCTGCGCGTATAAGCAGATTCAACAGGAGAAGGGCGGCGTTGAGAAATGCGCTGGTGTTACGCATCGTGCAGAGGCTGTGTTTTTTTTTGTTGACGCTTGGCTCGTCGACTGCATGCATTCACATTGGAACGATCCGTATCTGAATACACTTCAACGGTCCAGAGACCCTCCCCCCATGCGGTCCCGGGGACGGTTGGGCGATCCGCTCCCGGGAACGGTACGCATCATTCACACTACCACAACATCTGCCAAGTGGTCCCGAGTGCGCACCCGGGACCATAGTGTGAATCCCCTATTAACTGGCCATGTTTGTCAGACTAACGTGATGTCGGACTAACGCATGCCCCCCTATTAAATGTCTAATATGTAAATGGTGTGATGTAAACTTCTTGACCTGTAGTTGAACCTGTAAAGGCCTATTCATAGTCTGGATTTTCGGTGGTGAGCTGACCACCGGAGCTGAAATAACGTTGAGCGGTGGTGAGTAAAAACAGAGAAGGGCTGGTGCGGCGGTTTGCTCTTCACCGCAGCTCGTGACGTCATGTTGTAGTTCGGTGGTCACCTAACCACCGAAAATCCAGACTATGTATGAGCCTTTAGAAGAAAAATAAAATTGGCTTTTGCTTCCTTAACTATTCTTCTTCAATTAAAATTGTATTTTTACTCATTCTTTGTCTACCTTGAACTGTTCAGACTTTTAGGAAGCATATTGTTTTTTTGTTTTTTTTAGGGCCGCTAGCCCCTCCTATATAAAGCTTTTAGTGTAGGTTTTCGTCCTACACAAACATTAAATTCCCATTGAGCTAATCGGCTTAGTGTCTATTTTGTCCTACAACACAAACATTAAATTCCCATTGACAATGAATGGAGAATTTTACGTCAGTGTCTGAGCAAATTGACATGTTATGTCATGATGTACAATGATAAGAGTGCCCCTCACTTCACACAGGTGTGATTACATGCAATAAAAAAGAGGTCCTTCGCATATTGCTTGGTAGGAAAGTTCTGTACATAAAGGGACACTTTAACCATATGTAAGGCCCAACAGCATTTAGGACAATAATGGGACCAGCCCTAATGACTCATGGTAACTGTTGAATGTTGATGCATCAATACCTAGTGATCAAAGTATTAAGTACTAGCTGCTTGCTTTGGCTACAAATAATGTCAAGGCAGCTCCTATAGGCCTACGTGTTCTTTGTCAAACTTTTTTAAATGGTCTATATATTCTCAATATTGAATGTGCTATAATATTGCTAGAAAGCCTGGTGACGCGAGGTTATAATATTATTACAATCTTTATTATAAATATTAACAGGCTATTGCTGGCCGACTATATGTCACTCCCCTTTAAATGCCAGTCAACACTGTTGTGTCGGAGAACAGCCTGGGTTAGCATTAGCTAACAGTAGCTTTAGATTACCGACCTGCCTTGAGCAGGCGGCGTTGAATAGGAAAAGTATGTTTCATATTTAGCTCAGATCAAATAAAACGCTGGATGTTGATAACACAAATATAACTGGTACGGGGTACCGACAGGGCAAGGAGGGTGAGCGAAAAATACCTTATCAAACTACAACGTTAGCTACCATGTTAGCTACCTAGCCAACCTTAGACGGAACTGTTGGCTAATTACCGACTAATATTATTAATAGCGTACATTGATATTACTATATTAACTATTACTATTGGTATTACGTTGCAAGCAAATATGCATAACAAATGTGTGTTGAAACTGCTTGAAACTTGTGCTATATGCTAACATAGATAATAACTTAAAGTCACTGATCAAGTCATTGCTAGGCAGTAGTGATACTAGTGATGTTTTTGTTTTTCCGCCAAATGGCATTATGAAAGCTCTTTGCTTTAGCTCTGGTCCATAGCTAGCCCCTTTCGGGACCCTACGTAAAACTTTTTTGATATTTTGTCAGAAACTTCAGTAGCATTTGGGTTCTGCTTGGAGGGCTAGTCCATAGCCAGAGCTATAGCTTTGCCTATTGATTGCATAGGGCTGAATGGAAAGTATAAGTTGATAAGAAGTGGCTGACACTGGATACTTGGATAATTTGCGTCATTTTTATGGCATGAATGATGTGTATGTTTTTATACTTCCAATTTCCATCTCTTTCCTCCAGAGCTTTGATTGATCGATTGAATAGTTTATTAGACAGAAATGCAAAAACAAAAAAGACTAAGCACCAAAAGAAAGACCTTGCGGTCTTGTTTCCATTCAGCCCTATGCAATCAATTCATAGACAAATAGAAATAAAGTTATATCATTACAGGAAAAAACTAAAGATTCAATATCATCATCATCACAGGAAAAAATATAGGGTGGGAGAAAAGGGGGGGGTGGGGGGTGATCACCTGATTAAGGGAGAAGTGATCATTTCCTAACCTGACTCCGCCAGCTGCCGCAATCTGGCGGAATCAGGTTAATCATTTCCTCCAATCAATCAAAACAGTGAGTTTGTCGGTTTCTGTAGGATTGAGCTGCTTAATTTCCATCCTCTCCGTCTCTGTTATCATCATCAATCATTAATATCGTCATACAAATCCTGTGCAATCTGTTTTCTTCACATTTGCTAGATCCATGGCAAAGTGGTTGAAGGGCTACTTAAACCTTGGCAGCCGCCGCGATCCTCCACAGCCCCCGAGGCCAGATTACACAGAGAGTGAGTTTCTGAAGGCTTACAGAGCTCAGAAGGAATTGGATTTTGAGGACCCCTACCAGACGTCTGACAAACATAAAGGCAGCTACAACTCTTGTAGTGCCACAGTGAGCCTGCCCTCTTTCGGTTCAGTTCTGCCTAATGGTGTGGAGGTATGTATGTTTTCAAAGCAATGTTCATTCATGTATTCAGTGTTATTCTGCACTGTAGATCCTGAGAGTAGAAGTCTCAAGAGAGGATGATTGATTTGTGAACGCGTTTCCGCTCACTAATATGTCATGTTCTAGGTGAAAATAGTGTCACCCAAACATAGACTCATCAAAGTGGATTCCCAGGAGTTTGGTCGCTGTCAGGTCCCTCTCAGCCCTGTGACTGTTCAAGAGGAACCTGTAAGTATGATGCTCTTCTGCTTTACTTTCCGCTGCACATCATACTTCATATTTTCTCTTGAACTTTCTTCCAGAATAGTAGAAAAGAGCCTCATTTATTCTCTGAATGACATGACATGCCCATGCCAGCACACACTTAGGGCGGATTCACACTATGAGTATGGTCCCGGGTGCGGACTCGGGACCACTTGGCAGATGTTGTGGTAGTGTGAATGCTGTGTACTGTTCTCGGGAGCGGATCACCCAACCGTTCCCGGGACCGCATGGGGAGGTACTTGACGTGTACTTACGATACGGATTGCTGCAATGTGAAAGACATCCGTACTAAAAGAAGAAGGTAGACTATAATCAATTAATCATATATAATTTATCTATCTTTATGACACATTAGTTTACATGGGTTATACCTTCTGTAGCCGCAATTTGCAACTCTATAATGGGATGAATCTAGAGTTGCAATACCCTCCATTGACTCCCCACTCATCCAATTTGGTTTGCGATCTGCTTGTCTTAAACAACGTTAAACTCACCAACATTGCAGCTGTAGTTAAAGCTTGAATTATCCTCTTTCAATCTGTCAAGCTTGTTTTTCATAACAATCCACCGTAGACATGTTATGAGCTACTTTCTGTCAAGAAATTCTGTGCAGGTGATTCTTTTTCTAAGTGCTGGAGTTTGGAAGCACTCGTCGTACGTCACTGAACGGCCCTGCGTACCACCTGTTTCGAATTTGCACATAATGCAGGAGGCAGCAGAGCGACCCGTTAACAAAAACGAGTGCTTCCAAACTGCAACACCTGCAGAGGATGTCTTGACAGAAAGTAGCTCATAACATCTCTACGGTGGATTTTTATGAAAAACAAGCTCGGCAGATTGAAAGAGGATAATTCAAGCTTGGACTACAGCTGCAATGTTGGTGAGTTTAACGTCGTTTAAGACAAGCAGATCGCAAACCAAATTGGATGAGTGGGGAGTCAATGGAGGGTATTGCAACTCTAGATTCATCCCATTATAAAAAAATCTAGAGTTGCAAATTGCGGCTATACCTTCTGGTAGTCCTACTTGAATGTTGACAAGGAATGATAATCCGCTAGTGTTTGAGTGGCGCGAGCCCATATAAAAAACACATGCACTTCTGCAAGGATAAAAATACCAGGGATCAGTCAGTGACATCACTGTTAACATACCAATGGTACGTACATGATGTCACCGTCATACATACTAGTCTCTCGAGACAGACTGGAAAAGAGGGTGTTATTATTCTTTTATTTGCCGATGGGTTTTCAGATTGGGTTTAGAAGAGTTGACGTTTCAAAGACCATCAGCGCACACTGCTTTGGTTGTGTATTGTTATGTTATTATAACTCAAGACAAAGTCAGGAACACAGTCAAACTTTATTATTTGCTCTAAACTCTGACAAGTGACTCTTCTGCGACATAACATTCTCTCAGGGGGGGATTCACACTGAGTCCGATTGATTCAAACTGTTCCCGGATACGGTTACCTGGTCCCCACTGGCCATGATTCACATTGGCCTGGATTCTTCCGCACCCGAGTACACTTCATTCAACTGTATTCAATTCTTTCACATTGCAGCGATCCGTATCAGAGTACACTTCGATTGGCCCCAAGACTACTTCCATGTGGCCCCGGGAACGTTTGGGTGATCCGCTCCCGGGAACGGTACGCAGCATTCACACTACCACAACATCTGCCAAGCCTCCAAGTGGTCCCGAATGCGCAACTGGAACCATAGTGTGAATCCCCCCTCAAAGCCCCATAGTCCACAGCGTCCCTCTGGGGCACATAAGTACCATTTCAGTTGAATGAAGTGGACTGTGGTCGAATTGATCATGGCCAGCGTGGACCAGGCAATCGTATCCGTATCAGTGTGAATCCGCCCCTATTGTACTGGCTCATCAGCTTGGCACAATTAAGTCTGTCACATTGCCCTACTTAGTTTGCTTCCTGCCCATCCTGTTTGTCTCTCTCTCTTTCTCTGTCTCTCTCTCTCTCTCTCTCTCTCTAGGTGGTTCCGTCTGCCCCAGCAGTAGGGGACACAGACTACTCTGACCCATTTGACGCCCGTCCAGATCCAAGGATCAGGCCTGACTGGGAGCACAAGTCTGCGCCACCGGACTGCTGCAGCTATATGGAGCCATTTGAGGCCCAGAGGATCATCTCTGGTCAGTTGGCTCATAATTTATGCTTGAACTGTATAATTTGGTTAACACACATTAACTATGCTGATATGGGAAGTATTGACACATATTGAACAAGTCTTAAAGTATTGGAAAAATGCATGCATGTACTGTCCTTTATAAGACCCAACAAAATGGCTTTATGTGTGTTGGTACGGTCAGAAGCTGTGAGGCTGTCGGACTGGCTCAGCCATGCATGGCTTTGTACTTTGAAATAAAACCATCCTCTGGAAAGATATATCTGCCTGCTTCTGCTTCAGAACGTTCTTCTCAGTTTTAGTTTGAAGTATTTTGAGTCTTTGTGTGGTAGAGCGAACACACTTCTCTCCCTAGTTAATTAACTTCACGTGCATAAATTAAGTGGTTTTAGCTTTGTATATTTCATGTGCAGAGCTCCAGCATAGCCCAATAAACAACAGGCCTGGGATTGGAGATGGTGGCCAGCTGTATGACAACCCCTATGAGGAGCGGACTCGTCACTACCACCTAGCCTCTCCAGCATCACACCTACAGTCCCAGGGGCTCGAGGTTGGGTTTGGTCAGGGAGAAGGCAGGGAAAGCAGGCTACCGCAGGATGACGAGAGGCCAGCCGATGAATACGACCAACCCTGGGAGTGGAAGAAAGACAATATCTCTAAAGCACTAGCAGGTAAAATACTGTGCAAAATATTGGGATTGCCATTTGGGCAATAGCAATAGACCTTCTCTACACCAGTCGACATGCACTATCCAGCCTGTATCAGGGCTTGTGATATGTGGGTTGGCATCAGATCAAAGTTCTTTCACACAAGTGCTATCAATATCTACAAATGTTTATATTTTATATGGTTTGATTTTATGAGCCCAATTTTGGGGAAACAGGGAAACAGTTATGAAGCACAGTCAAGAACAGATTATGTCAAATTATTTACAAAAGCATTTAATACGTTTGGCATTGGTCCTTTGAGAAGTGTTTTTCAGTGTAAAATCCGTAGTTCATAATACAAATTCATATTCTCTAAATAAACTATGCGGTCGATCATCCCCAAACGACTGCATGATCTTTTTAAGTGGATGTCAGCTCAGGGTCCATTTAAAGATGTACAATCAAAAATGATTAAATTATATATTAATTTTTTTCAGATTGAGGAATTCATACCTAACCAAAATGTAATTGATAAAAAATAACATAGTGCTGGTCTGTGATGTTTGGAGATATCTTTGTGTGCTGAAAATAATGAGCATGCCTCGTTATACGTTGGTAGACCTGATCCAAGCAGGCTGTGCACACCGTTGTCTTAGCCTATTTTGGGCGGGAACCCCTTTTGGTGTTAGCACTATGTTATGCTTTAGCTATTGAAAAATAGCAGATCTACAAGCTCATAGCGCGCCACCGAGTGGCGTGCCAATCTGTCTTTGGACTCCTCCCACAAACACATTTTTATTTCCTCTATTGGATCTAGTTATGTTCCTAACCCTAATTGTCTTTGTTTGACAGTTCAGTTTGAAGGAGCAGAGCGGGAGCGTGCACGAGCCCAAACGGATCAGACCAGGCATCACAGAACCAGCCCTACATCCACCACAGTCACGGGAGGGTCGGCCACACTCCGTATGATTGGTGATACTCCTCCAGTCCTAGGGGAGAGAGTGGACCCAACTCTGCCACTGGAGAGACAAGTGTAAGTGTTGTAGCGACTACTTCTTCCCATTGATCGAACCAAATAAAAGTAGTGCTATGAGGCTGAGCTGTCGGCAGGAACTGTGTGACGCGTTTCAAACAAACAGCAGGAGCTCATCAATTAGGGTAGGAAGTGGAACATCAAAACCAAGCGTGGGGAAAAACAAAACAAAATATAGAATCGACAACAAAATGTATATATGGCTCCTACAGTAAATCTTAAAAGCCAGTGTGCACTGTGGTGTGGTGGCACCACCCCGGGTCTCAACCAGTAAATGCAACTGACTACATGATATAAATGTCCACCGTTCCTGGCTACATTAAGCTCAACTGGCTGAATATCAAACTAAATTGGGCTAAAATAAAGTGTTTTTTTTGGGTATTCAGACAAATCTGTCTCTGTCTCTCATCTAGGGGCCACCATCTCATTCAAAGAATTTCCTAGAAGCTTTGTCATTGGTTGATTTGCCTGTCTACTTCCTGATTGGTTAGTAATTTCGACCAGGTTTTTTTCCCCGACCAATGACAAAGTTTCTAATAATAATAATAATAAAACTTTATTTGTATAGCACCTTTCATGACATGAAATGCAGCTCAAAGTGCTTTACAGAACAATGGAGAATAAAAGAAAAGCAAGGCAACGACATTAAAAAAACAAGCAGTAATGCAATACAGTGAGGACATGAATAACAAAAAATAAATGATCAATTAAAAGCAATGTTGTAGAAGTGGGTCTTGAGCTGAGCTTTAAATATGTCTACAGAGGCTGCCTGACGAAGGTACAGTGGGAGCTTGTTCCATGCCGACGGCCCGTAGAAGCAAAAAGCTGCTTCCCCGTATTTTTTTGTTGCCATTGTTTTAGGCAAAGCAAGCAGGCCAGCAGTGGAAGACCTTAGGGGGCGGTTTGGGACATATTTAGGCAGGCAGTCATGTAGGTAGGAAGGTGCGAGACCATTGAGAGCTTTATAGACAAGTAAAATAATTTTAAAATCAATCCTAAAAACAACCGGAAGCCAGTGCAGTGATGCCAAAACTGGAGTAATATGTTCTCTCATCTTAGTTCTAGTTAAAACTCTGGCTGCTGCATTTTGGACAAGTTGTAATCTGTCAGTTGTTTTCTTAGGCAGTCCTGAAAAAAGTGCATTGCAGTAATCAAGCCGAGAAAAAACAAAGGCGTGGATTAGCGTTTTTGCATCGTCCAAGGACAAATGGGCTCTGATTCGTGCAATATTTCTAAGGTGAAAAAAGGCAATCTTGGTAACATGATTAATGTGTGAATTAAAATTCAATTCAGAATCAATAATAACCCCCAGGTTCTTTACTGTACTGCTACTTTCTACAGTCAGGTTGCCAAGTCTGCTTATTATTGATTCTTTCTGCTCACTAGAACCGATTATGAGAACTGCTGTCTTATCCTCATTTAGCTTGAGAAAGTTCTCACTCATCCAACATGTGATGCTAGACAGACAGGTCAACAGCGGGTCTAAAGCACAGGGATCATCAGGAGCCACAGAGAACATCTTTGAATGCAGATTGTGGTCCCTAGATGTGTCACAGAGACAAATTTTTGGGAGCGTTTTACTCATTGCTGGCTGTCTGAATACCAAAACAAAATCATCATTAAAATGTTGACATATATTGCTTATGGCAATCTACACAAATCAAATATTCTAGAGACTATTTGGATGGCATGGCTTTTTAGATGGTGAGTGTATTCCATTAAAATAAACTAGGTTGAGACAGTTGGCATCAGGTACTGTATGCATGTTAGCTAGCAGCTGATATGAGATTAGGAAATAACCTTAATACGCCGCCACTGTGATCCAAAGGTACTATAACAGTTGGTGGCAATATTGTACACATCTTCATTTCCGATGTGATAGGCCTAAATGACGTTTCCTGATGGAGCTGTTGTGATTCATCAGTTATTGCAAGGCAGTTGAGGGAACATAAAAAGCTAATTTATTTGGAGATTGAACCAAATTGCTTCTGTAGCAGTGCTCATCGAAGAAATATCGCAATCTAGATTCGGGTACAATCTCATTTTGTAAAGAATTGTGCAGCACTAATACAATCTCAGACTTGTATAGCACTGTACCCAAAGACACTTTACATGGGGGGGGCAAAACTAGTTGGCTGTCAAATTAATTTGAGTTCCTCTTATGGTTTTGCTACAAGAGAGAGACTTTAAGAGGTTTAAGTCAAGCTTTGATGTTGTCTGTTTAAAGCCACAGTAGTTGGCTTGAATGTAGTAATGTTCAGCACTACAGACTAAAGACTAAATATTTTCATGGAAAAAATGGGAATTGCATCTTTGCACCATTTAATATATACTCTTCATCCAAAGTATTTGTTTTAATGTATCTCAGTCATGTTTCACTTGGGTAAGTTCAAACCCAAACCAAAGAGGAACAAAGAATTTTGATTCAACACTGGACCCCATTCCAAGTTATTGTCTATCCTGTCATTGAACCTGCTCGCTCATTGGAAGACGCTCTGAAGAAGACCACCAGTTTAATGGCTGCAGGTTAAAATGGTGTGGGCCTTCATGTGCATTCTGTAGGTGGTACCACGGTGCTCTGAGCCGGGCAGAGGCTGAGAGTCTGCTGACGCTCTGTAAGGAGAGCTCCTACCTGGTGAGGAACAGCCAGACCTGCCGCAATGACTACTCGCTCTCCCTCAGGTACAGTTTCTGTTACGCCACTCTTTGCCGTGTGTGTGTGTGTGTCCCAAATCTCTTTGCCGTGTGTGTGTGTGTGTGTGTGTCCCAAATCTCTAGCCTACTGTCATGTAACTAACAAACACGCTTATGCCAATGCCTATTACTGCAGGCACGTATATGTCCACTAGGGGGCAGACCAACCATCAAAAATATTTTGTTGATCAACTCAAAAGTGTACATTGCACATTAACACATTCCGTCTGATATCAAATGAGAGAAGAAGTTTCTGAATTATTATTATAATTCATGCGCGGTCCGGTCACTTCCTAGTTTACCGCGGTAAATTAGTATTAGTAAAAGCAGCCATGTCTTCCCGGCACCCCAGAGTTTCTATTTTGAAGGAATCCCGGTGCTGATTGTGTTTTAAAACCGGGAAAGCACCTGTGTCATTTTATACTACTGGTATTTTTGGAAAATCTTGAAAGTGTGAGAACTGATTTAGAAGGCGTTCTGGTAGAATCGGCTTCAGGTCTTAATTAAACCCCAGGATCCATATTCTGAGGGAAAACCTTCACAGAAGCTAAATGAGGATAAGACAGAAGATCTCAATCGGCTCTATTGCGCAGAAAGAATCTATAATAAGCAGATTTGGCAACCTGACTGTAGAAAGTAACACTACAGTAAAGAACTTGGGGGTTATTTTTTATTCTGAATTTAATTTTAATTCACACATTAATCATGTTACCAAGATTGCCTTTTTTCACCTAAGAAATATTCCTTCCTACCTACATGACTGCCTCCGTAAATATGTCCCAAACCGCCCCCTCAGGTCTTCCACTGCTGGCCTGCTCGATGTGCCTAAATGGCAACTAAAAAACATGGTGAAGCAGCTTTCTGCTTCTACGGGCCGACGGCGTGGAACAAACTTCCACTATACCTTCGACAGGCAACCTCTGTACTTGTCTGTAGACATTTTTAAAGCACAGCTCAATACCTACTTCTAAACTCTTGCTTTTTGTCGATCTTTTAAATTCTTTGTTGTTATTCATGTCCTCATTGTATTCCCTCACTGCTATTATTTGAATGTTTTAAGCCTTGCTTTTCTTTTCTTTCTTTTTTTCCCCCTTTTTCCCTCCATTGCTCTGTAAAGCACTTTGAGCTGCATTTCATGTCATGAAAGGTGCTATACAAATAATTATTATTACTTACTTGTTACGTAAGATGGTAGATCTTCTATTTTCAAGGTTCAAGTGGTTAAACATTTTGAGACAGGACTTTGTGTTTCAGTCGGTCTTTATTGTGTTAATGTGTTTTATTTAATTATTTACTGAAGCACCGCTCTCCCTCTCTCTCTCTGTCTCAGGAGCTGTAAAGGCTTCATGCACATGAAGTTCAGTCGGACTGAGGATGGGTGCTACGTCCTTGGGGAGAACAGCCCTCCTTTCTCCACCATCCCTGAGGTCATCCACTACTACACCACCCACAAGCTGCCTATCAGAGGAGCTGAGCACATGTCTCTACTATACCCAGTCATAGTGCAGACGCTCTGACACACAACAGTTACTCCTGGTGCTACTGAATTATGAGGAGTTTCATTCTGAAAAAAATGCCAGAATGACACACTGACACACACGCACACACCATGTACAAAATGCCAGAATGGCACACACACACAAACCATGTACAATACAATAGTTTTTATGACAATTGTTCTCAGATTGTAACACCAATTGTTCTAATTGCAACTCCACATTGAAAAACGTTCTTTGTATACAGATGGCAACCTACAGCTACAGTCGTTTTTAAGTTCACGTTTATGTTTAAAATTGTGGTTGAATCTAGCTGCTAATTGCTGGCAACTGTGTTGTAAAAGCAATAATATGTTCGAGGCTGTGATATATTGTATTACGTATATCATGGCTACTGGCATTTAAGGCACTCTGCTTCCCACTGCCAACAACATCCGTAGCTGTGATATAAACATGATACACAGTACCACGACTCATGCATTATTGGTTTAGTAAGCATTCAAAAACCAGAACCATAACGGTGGTCTGGCCAACCCAAACTCCAACTTCCTTGAGACGGGTAATCCAACACACAATTTTTCTTTGTCAACATTATTGACATCTAATAATCACTGTGTTTTTTGCATTTTAAGCGTGGATTGATTTGAAAAGTCTAGCCAAAAATAGTGCCTGCTTGCCTGGAGAAAAGCTTATGAACAAATGTATGAACTATGAAATGTGCGTACAATATGGACAAAGCTGTGAGTAGACGATAACATGAGTTTAGACCGGTATGGTCCTTTTTATATATTTCAAATGACTAATGCCTCGTTTTGGAATGAAACTCTACATGTCATACTACGAGATGCCAACTATCCCTTTGCTCATTCGCCTTTCCTAATCATACAGCTTCATTTGTCGTGTACCGTACATGAGAACAGAATGTTGTGGTGCCACCCTTTTCCTGTTTACCATATCCCAATTGACTACACTGGCAGCTCAGCAAAGAGTGCTCAACACCTCATGGACTTATGCCTGTGAACTTGTATTGTCACTGAATCCCATGCATCTTATTACCATTGGACCCTGAACATTGGTGATGATCACGATTGGTTGGATCAATATTTTTATGTAGTCTTTTTTTTCTCTCAAGAGACAGTATGTATAAGAAGGCTTAGCCCTACTTTGAGACTGGTTTGGTTTCTAGAGTCAAATGGAAATATCTATTCTCTAAAGATTTGTTCTTGAGTATTTTACTGCCAAGTTAGATTAACTGCACTGCCGCGTCAACCGAGTATTTGCTCTGAAGCGAAGTTGCGAACCCAGCACTATATTACAACCCAGCATTCTATTTGCCTGTGGGTATCTGAGCCTGTTTAAGAACGGCCTGTGAATGTGATATGATGCTGTAGCCACTTGTCCTGTAAGGTTTCCCCACTCAATTATTGTCGTGTGTGAACTCCACGGCAGTAACGGGTAATCATAAGACAAAGGCACATGAGTTAGTTAGCTTAGCACTGCAACAGTCTCCCGCAATACTAGTGTAGAGAATAACTACAGTATTATATTAAAAGCTTGTCGCTTTATGATAATGAGTATTACAGAAGCTTTGGTAGATTCTTTACTGTGTTTTATACCGTTTTAATTGTCTGTTGGAAATAAAGTGTTGTATTTGTTTTTAAAATGGGTGTTTCCATGTTTGTGAATAAGAGACCTATCTGTACAAACTTCAAACGCTTTTTTGAACGTTGTGGTTTATGATGAGATGTATGGTACAATTTATTTGGTTTTGCTAGCCTATAAGGTTCTCAACCAGTGCCTTTTCCAGATCAGATGAACCTACAAAGTAACAAATTGTCCCATCTGCTTTTAGTAAAACTTTCTCTTGACATTACCTTAAATTATTAGTGTGTTAAAGCTGAAGCTTTAACGCTGCAATCCAGACCAATATGTATGATAGAGCAGTGGTTCCCAAACTTTTCATCTCAAGCCCCAAAAAATAAATAAGATGTTTGCCCTTGACCCAAACTAGTGAAAATAGCAGATCTACAAGTGCACAACACGTCGCTTTGTGCCACAAGCTTATATATCGTATCGGCTATTTTCATTACTTCAATTATAATAGGTTTTTCTTTATTTTATGGAATTTCTTATTCTTTAAAAAAAAGATAATTTGAAATGTGTGTGTATATATGTATGTATGTATATGTGTGTTGTGTATATATATATTTTGTTATGCAGGAAAAGAAAATTGGTCCGTGACCCACTGTCCAGACCGACCCACTGTGGAAGCGGTGTGATAGAGTATGTTAATGCAAATATCACCAGCATCTGCAGTGGTTGGAGGTGGTCTCCCGACACTTTGAGAAATGAACACCCTGGTGTTGGGTAGGAGTGGAGACAGGACACTGCTTCACTGCCTAAATCCAGCTTCTAAACGCAGTATGTTCCCTGACCAAGCTCCTTCAGCTTCTGAGATCATTATGAATTGTACTCTGTGTGTTACTTGATACCATAGCAACCGGCAGGTGTCAGGTCAGAGAGCTCGGGCTGCTGCGACGACAGGTAGGCAACGTTATACAGAATCATTCTTTGGTTTTAAAGTTTGCTAAAACTATTAGCAGCAGCCGTAATGTGTACATTTACATTACTTTCTTTAATGTTTTGCAAACTATTGTAATGCACATCAAACTGAAAGAAGTCCTACGTTTACTGTAGCTGCCAGTGCCAGTAGAGTGTAGTATAGCTACATACTGTGATGATTATGCCTTCCGAATTCTACTGTGTTGTGCTGTGCATTGTGCAGTAAATAAATTCTGTGGAACTAATTCATGTGCTGCAAACACAGAAAACCCACAGATGGTCTGAGATGACACACTTGACCACAGTCTGAGATCAAAGATAACTATTTTGGACCAAGCTCGTCACACAGACAATTTAAAGTAGGTTATACTGCTATAAGTTGTACGTAATTGATTATTTACCTACGTAAATAATATTGGGTTTTTATCAGTGCTGAACACAAATGGATATTTCAAATTTGTTGTATCCGTATCGTGACTATTAATGATTTCACTGTAGTAAGTCTTTGTTTCAGCTGGGGAAAGTAAAGTCAACAGGTTTCAATCACATTATGGATCTTCCTTAGCACACTGTAAAATCCTGTATTATTTTAACTCCAATGGTAAAAGATGTACCCAAATGGATATCCATTTCATGTCCACTTTTACACAATACATTGTCTGGGGAAAGCCATGCAATAACGAACCATTGAATGATTCTCTGTCCCCTCAGCTCCAGTATCCATGGCAACTCGGATAGAACAGCTTGCGCAGCCAAAGCTCGACCTGCTCAGATATCCAGATCGGTATGTCTGTCTCTCTCCTCTCTTTATCTGTCACTCAGTGTCTCTCTCTCAGTTTTGTCCCCCTTTTTAATCA
Source organism: Protomyctophum parallelum (assembly GCF_964188405.1). Taxonomy (NCBI): domain Eukaryota; kingdom Metazoa; phylum Chordata; class Actinopteri; order Myctophiformes; family Myctophidae; genus Protomyctophum; species Protomyctophum parallelum. The sequence goes on along the minus strand of NC_139718.1, from coordinate 24,269,715 downwards.
ATAATTAGTTCCCCATGTATAATAACTAATTAGTTCCTGCCTATTCCAGTCGTTCTGTGTACTGGCTGGATGCGCTGGCAAAAGAGAGGACTGACTCCACAACCATATTTGGTAAGTCTGTCTTTGTACCTGTCACCCCCGTGCCCCTACATACACCACACACACACACACACACACACACACACACACACTTCTATAATTGATTAATTGTATTGCTTGCAGAATTAACACCCCGATGGTCTCAGCTGTGTAGAGGCAAAAAACAACATGGGGATATTGAACAAATCAGGTTAATATTTAATATGCATCCATACATTAATTCTTCCTTATACAGTATGTAGTCCAACTTTCAGAATCAGCAATTAATTACTTACTCTTATTTATCTTTCTCATCACCACTTCCTCTCCTACCCTGCTCTCTATTTATCTTTTCATCTTTTATGTATTATTTTTATATTTTGCTTACACTTTATCTATTTTACTCATTTTCATTCTCATCTTGCTCTTCTCCTGGCTCTTATGCGCTCTACGACTTCCCTCTTTCTCCCCTTCTCCTTTTCTCTCCAGGGTCTCCCCTATATGGGTGGTGAGTGAGTGGGCCCTGAAGGCACAGCCCTCTGGTCGTTTGTGTTCTCTGGCTCAGCATCGCCACCCTGTTGCTGGCTGGCAACCCAACCGACCACTGGCGGCCCCTGTGAGTTCAGCTGATCACGTTACCAGGCCAATGTAGGGTGTATGCATTCTGGTCTGCATAAACCAATGATCCCCTGAGTTTGCCTCAAGGCCGTCCTTAATAACAGAATCTGTCCTGAAGAGTCGACCCTTTACACATGATGTTGGTGTGGTTTAAATCCTTAGAAAAAATGTCTCAGTTATGCAAGGATGTGTAGATTCTTTATTCATGTCTGTTTGGTTGCAGGTGGGACGAGCCGTACTAAATGCAGTGGCCACTCCACGGATCTGCCAGCTGGCCCAGCCCAAGACAAAACTAAGTCTGGAAGGCACCATCCATGAGTCAAGGACTGTATCAGCATCCCACAGGCTTGCTAAAGCATCCTCACGTATAGAACTCCTTGCTAGTAAGATATTTACTGTCCATAACCAGAATTAAAATTAAGTAGCTCAGGGATTTACCTCCAATCCAACCCTTGATTGTCAAGCAGGGAGGCATTGGGTAAGATTTGTTTATAGAGTTTTGTATGATGATGTTGATTAAACCCGCCCAGTCTCAGGAAGGAAACTTACCACATGGGCACTGAGCTCTTAAGAGTGATAACTATAATGATAATGATCTGATGAGATGTGATGTGATGTGATTTGTCAGAGCCTCCAAATGGATATTGATGACCTGCTACTGCTGTATGTTGTGCAGAGAAAAGGAAACCAGAAGGGAATGGTTGTTCACACAGGGTGGATTAGTAATATTCTCTTTGAACATACTAGACCTGTACATGTCCGTCGGCCACCGGCCTACAATACTTGGGAACGATGCAACTTGGGAACCTAATAATACCCGTTGTCATAGCACCCATTTTGACTATCTGTTGGAGAACTCTTATCTGTCTGTCTTCCTGTGTGTGAAGAGTGCAACCTGACTGTGAAAAGTGGACTGGTTAAGTAATCAATTGGCAGGTGTGGGGTTGTCATGGCAATCAATTAGCTGAGACTGGAAATTGCACAGGTGAGGGGATTTAGGCTGATTAGGCCCACTGGCAGAGGCTGACCAGAGCCTTTTGTGGTGGTTCTGGAGAACCATGGGTCCGCCCGACTATACGATACCGGGTACCTGCGGGGGTGTGGAACGTGTGTGTCGAATTTGAAGTCGGTGGGGCAAATGGTTCTCGAGTTACTTGCATTACAACCGTACACAAACACACACAGAGACGTGGCGTATTTACAGTAGGATTTTGTATCAGCTAGAAGTAGAAAGTGTACTTATTGAAACAAACTGCACAACAGCAGCTACAGCAGCAGCAGTTGACTTATTCTTCCTATGCATGTGATTTCGACCTGAGTGTGACGCAGAGGAACAAACTGCACGCCATGTCATCCTGTAATACCAGATTTATCGGGATCCCAAAGGGATTCATGGCCTGCTGTCTGTGTGGATAATAATACAGTGATGTGGCTGCTGGAGGTGTGCCCAGAAATAGTTTTTCCTATCGTTCTGAAAGTGATCATAATTGAAACCATTAGTGGTGCTCGCTTTCCCTAACTAGTACAGACATTCACTCACTTTCAGTTTGCCTTCTACATGGTAACTTTGTTTTTCTTTTCTCTCTCTCTTTCCAGCCCCTAAGCACAGCCACCCTAAGTATGTAGGTGAGCGCCCAGCAAGCTGGCCTGTCCCCAGGGCAGTGAGAGAGACGGTGGCAAGTGAAAGAGTCAAGGAGCTGTCCCATCCCAAGGAGAGAAAAGCTCTGTTTGAGGGCTACAACCGTTACATCATTAGCCGCGCTGCCCTATCGGCCAGCCCTTCATCTCGGCTACACCAGCTCTGTTTGCCCCTGCCCCGCAAGTGCAGGACCAGATAAACTCTGGTGTCTACTCTCTATGGAAGCAGTGTTGTTTTCGTCGACTAAAACTAAGACGAAAAATGTTCGTCGACTACCTTTTCCACTGAAGAAAACTAAATGGAAACTAAATTTGTGAGCTTGTAGATCGGCTATTTTCAGCAAGTGTAAAATAAGTCATTATGACGGCAACAAGGCCCGCAAAAATACATTTTAGTCGACTAAATCAACTGTAGATTTAGTCTTCTAAAATCTTATGACATTTAGTCGACTAACACTAATACATTCCAGGTGACTAAAATGTGACTAAGACTAAGGAGACTATGACTAAAACTAAAATAGAAATTTGCTGCCAAAAACAACACTGTATGGAAGGAGTGTGTTTTGGCAAGTTGACAGGTATTGGGTTCCCAAGTTGCATCATTCCCAAGTAGGCCGGTGGCAGACGGGCACGTACAGGTCTAGTTAAGCCAAATGTCCGCAATTAAACATCAAAACATACGCCAAGGACATTGAAAGGAAAATTTACGTCATATGTAAACAAGCAAATAATCTAACCAATCACAGGCAACAGGCATTCTGATTTGCCAGTATGAGATGATGTGCGATGATAAGAGCACCCCTCACTTCACACGTTGATAACCTAATATCAAACAATGCACGCCCACACAAACGTTCCTGACCTGGTTGATTTTACCCTTCCGAGGGTCTGTTCACCCGTAGGCACAATATGATTAACAATGATATGAGTGCATATGAGGCCACAATCAATCAAACTCTCTGAATCTTATACCAAATGTGTGCCAGTTGAACAATCTACTGTTCCATTATGGTGTATATCACACAACAGATATCCTGTTCCACCATTCTCCTCTCCCTCCCTCCAGGAGGGGTGCTAGTTCCTCCTATATGTCCAGCTTTTAGTGTGTGTGCAAACTTTGTCCTGACCTACACAAACATTAAATGCCATTGATAATGAATGGCCAGTTTTGAGTGCAAACATTGCGTAAACACAAAGATTGAAGATGAAGGTGAGGACGCAAATACTCATTGGCCGGAATGAGATGATGTATAATGTATACAGCGCCCCTCACTTCACACAGGTGTGATTTTTTTATTAGTTTGATATAAATGGCCTCAATCAAGCTTTTATCATTGGATAGTATTATTGCTTTGAGACCCAGGCCTCTTCATTTGTTTTAATTGTTTTGCTGTTTATTGCTGCTACAGGGCCTGCAAGGCAAGTGAATCCTAGAGTAATGATGAACATAAAAAATAAACAATCTAGCTTAAAAAGGCTGAATCTGACAGACTACATTTGTAGACAGAAGTAATTATTACTGTAATTACTGTTGCTGGAGATTGGCATGAACAGACATGGCAACAATATGTTAAGAAATTATTTATTCTAGGTCTCACATTAAAAGTGGCTCCTACAAAACTAGCTCCATCAACAATGGTTTCAATAACCATGCGAACATGCAAAAGCACAATTAATTCAAGTGAATGCACTGAGGCATGTTGGGAAGTCCTTTTCGGGTATATTGGCACTTACTGTAAGCCTTACTGGAGGGGCTTAACCATAGATAGGGCTTAACTGTCCACAGTATCCCTCAGAGTCACACCTGACCAAAATCATGATGAGGCAGGACTTGCTGATACTCAAGGTTCCTTTTGCTCAATTCAGGACAATGCTTTGCAATATTTTGCTCAGGATTGTAACTGCTTTAATTTGAGTTTTGAGTATTTTTTTCTCATTTTTTTCTTTCTTCTAATTCATGTGTTGATGTTGCTGTATGTAAACGTCATTCCTGATTATTATTGTGTTGTGGTATCTCGGCCACATTGAACATGAGGGACTGCACCTCAACTGTACTACGAGCTGAAATAATAACTAATGATGATACACCTCAGGTCTGATTTCATTATCAGGCACAATCTTTATTTCATCTTTTTAACAGAAATGTCTTCAAATTAGCTTAGATTAAGATAACAGTACAGTTGTTATGTAGTCAACCCCTCCCAACTAAAATGTTATGAGTGAAGTTAAGAGAGGAGGCGGTGTTACCATTTCTTTAATAAATGCATACGTTGAATATGTGACTCCTGTGTTTTGATTTCCTTCTCTCTCGAGCTGTGTACCACCACCGTCAACCCACCCACAAGGCAATTCTAATATGGCACATTTCAATGAGGCAATTCAAAGTGCTGTAAAGTGTGTACATATAAAGACAGGAAACCCACCCAGGATGCCGTCAACCACATGTTGCAGAGGGCCTTCCACTTTTAGCAGCAATCGGCGATGTGCAGAATAGGGGAAGCATAATGTAGAATCACAATTGAATGTGCAGAAAGTATAATACTGTAGTGTAGGGTGTACATGTATACATCTGTACATTTGTGCGAATAACATTATAGAACTGCTCTGTAGTATTTATTTTATTAGGCCTATTGATATTTTTGTCACAGTCCCAGCAGGCAGGGCTCTGTTTTCCTGGTTTGTCTTTGTCTTGTCAGTGTCTGTAGGCTACTCTGTGCTCTGTGTGGTCGTAGGTTTCGCTCCAGTTTAATACCACTTGGCTCACCTGCACCCAGTCTTCTGCCTGCCATCAACTCATCACCTCCAGTCTATAATTTGATTTTCTATCGCCATTTCACCAGATCATTGAACAACCACGGTGGTAGTAGACGCTTCTAGCCAGTATACTCTTTGTAGTGATTGTTCCCTGTGAATGTCAGTTTTCCTGGTGATTTTGTTTTTGCATGTTTGATTTTTGCCTGTACTCATTGTACAGGCATTGTACAGGCACCTCAGATCTGATCTGCCTGCCTGCTCTGCTCTGCCTGCCTACCACCTTCCCTCCTCATTCCAAGTTTGTGTGAATAAACAACACGCTTGAAACTTTAAGAACTTTGTCTGTGTCTGCACTTTGGTCCGCCAGTTCTTGGTATTGTGACAAATTTATTCTTATCCTTGTTCAGGGCTTTGATTTGGAATTGGAATGGTCCAGACCATACTACAAAAAAGTGGACCTCACACCATATCACTCCAGTTCTTAAATCTTTACATTGGCTCCCTGTCTGTCAAATAATTTATTTCAAAATACTTCGGTTGATTTAATATACGGCCAGACCTCATTAACCCTGTACACCCAAGACACTGCCCCCACTGCCACCCTTAGATCTCCATATATGGAGCTGACCTGTTCTGACATTTCATATGTTGATCTGACCTCACCTCATCAAACCCTGTACACTCAAGACACGCTCCATATATGGCCAGTACAGAATTCATTCCATATGTTGATCTGACCCGGCCCATCCCAAAGCACCAGCGCTCGCCCAGCAGTCATCGTGTGCACTCGCCCAGAAGCTTCTCGCCCTCAGGGCGTATGTTTTATTAGGACATGCTTAATGGTCATGTCCTGTTATTCACATTCACAAATAAAAAGCAAAGCACTATTTTATTTAACCTAAATAACAGCACAGTTAACAATTAACATAACTGGGAAGTCCTTGACACTTTGACACACCCCCTGACACTACATTACCAAGCTGTGGGGGTGTTCCTGCTAATCCAGCTGCTCCAGTTGATAGTGACACCACGGGCAATGACAGACGCACATGTTGATCAACACATTCTCATCTCACTTCCAGTCCCAACTCCAAGCGGGAACAGAAATAAGAAGACAGCCTACTGCTGCAGGTAAGTGCGTCGACACAGCTTAAATATTATTATTTACGTAGTTTTAAAAGCTAAAACTTAATCTGATAAAGGCATAATAACCTGATCATGGTAGGCTGTAGCCGATTTACATTTTACAACCCAGATGTTCTTACAGTACTAACAATTAATGTCTTAATTGGCGAAAGTAGTAAGTAATTTTATTTACCCAATGTGACGAGAGTTGAGCTCAGCATAATGGCTGCCGTGCCGAGTTAGGCTACTGTTTTAATTGTAAATTTAGTGATCGATCGCCGATCGGGATTGATGATGGATCAATTCTCCCTTACAACAGACGAGTACGTGTTACAGCTTCTACGTGGAAATCCAGAAAGGACGATGGATGGGTGACAAGGGTCCGTATTTTAGGTAAGTAGCCTAGACTAGAAACACACGAATACAGGATAGGCCTGAGGGTATTCAAGTAAAAAGAATGTATAAACAAACTTAAAGACCATCAGTTGATAGTTTGCAACACTGGGTGCAAGCAAGTAGCCACCATGATAGCGGACAGCAAATGGTCCATCATTTGTGAGGTTTCTGGGACAGGCCTAATAGGCTACTTATTTTTATTTATTTATTTATTATTTATAAAATAAAGTGTCCAGTTCTGTTGAACATAGGCCTACTATATGTCTTTGTCAACCTGTGGATATTATTTGCAACAATATATATTTCGAATAGTCTAATGATGTAACGTATCGTAATGAATTTACCAAGATGTGTTGTTTTGATATTATTTCAAAATATAATGCAATGTTTTGTGTGTGTGTGTGTGTGTGTGTGTGTGTGTGTGTGTTTTTAAATATAGGCTAATATAATCTAGGTTGTTCAGTGGTGACCTCTGACCTCTGTCATGTTGTGGTCCTGGTTGTTGCTCATGGGGACTTGTCTTTCCTCAGGTTGGTCCTTTTCCTTCCATTCAATCTAATTTAGCACAAATATTTAATGTCTGTCTAAAGGCCTATTCATAGTCTGGATTTTCGGTGGTGAGGTGACCACCGCTCCGGTGGTGAGCTGACCACCGGAGCTGAAATAATGTTGAGCGGTGGTGAGTAAAAACAGAGAGAAGGGCTGGAGCGGTGGCGGTGGTTTGCTCTTCACCGCGGCTCGTGACGTCATGTTGTAGTTCGGTGGCCACCTAACCACCGAAATTCCAGACTATGTATGAGCCTTAACCCTCTAACACCCGCATTAATTTCTACTTGCAAAAAATCTATTGAGATAGGGGAAGGGGGAGAGACGTGATTGAGTTTGTGCTGTTTTGTTCGAACCTCGTTCCCAGACTGCAGAAAGCAGGCACGGACTGGCACAGAAAATCGGCCGTGGCATTTGTGGTCTTCACCGGCCCAAAGACGGCTTTTTTTTATTTAAAAAAAATGACTACCCAGCCCTTCTGGCATTTGTCAGAATTGCCAGACTGTCCAATCCGGGCCTGGCAGAAAGTCTCTAACCGGAAGTAAAGGAAGTACATGAGGGCTGTTATGCACATGTTGCTCTGCCTACTAGGATTTACTGTGTGTAGCCTTAGACTTCATTTACTTCCTCTTTAGCCCAAACCACATCAGCCACAACAAAACAATACATAATACATCAGACAGTACAATTACTTAAAACAAAAAACAAAACAAAAACATACAGTACATACATATATAAATACAGTATAATAAAGTAAGGGCACTTAGACTGGTAACAACAACAGAGTCCTTATGGCCACAAGACCAAACAGCTGCAGAGAATACAATTAGACATTTTCAGTTTCCAACAAAACCGTTTTTAAGGTCAATCACACCAATGCAACTTCTTGCAATTCAAGGAGTTGCAACTGGTGTGGTTTGGGCTTTAGACACGTTTTTAACTGTATTTAGACAGATGTCAACTTATTTTCCAATATAGCTTTTTTTCTGCTAAAGTATATTGTTGCTTCTTTAGATAATTATTCCTTCTTTCTTCCCATCCTAAACTATCAATTTGAAATATTTTATTCAAACACTACCCGGATTTAAATACTGTAGTATATCAGTGGGAACATAATTGTTTCTTACTTTTTTCCTTATTTATTTTGACTATAATATTGGCTGCTAATATTACAGTATCTTCCACAAAACACTCTACACACACCATTGTGTAAAATTTCAAATTGTAAAAGCTACCAGCTATATTGTGGAAAGCTGACTTTCTGGAGGTACAAAGGTTTCCATGGTCTCTTAACGGCAAACTGTCTCCCTGTCTGAACCCTCCAGTCCTCACAACCCTCACCAGCCCACACCACACCTCTGCCCCACGCTTGTTAAACTGTACATTCATGGAGCGAGCCAACATCACCTGTTGCTGGGAGCCTGGAGACCCCCGACCCTCATCTGTAATAACCTACACCCTATACATACAGAAGATGAAGTGAGACCAAACTCCTCTTCGTTTAAAATGTTATATAATATTATATACAATTCTACAATCTCAATCTGTAATTTCCTTGATTTGGTAAATGAGTATTAAACACTTACGGTAGGTATAATGTTGGTAGCTCACCTTAGAGTTAAGGATCCTGCTCGTGTCTGGATAACAATAAAACTGTCAGTGTTAATTTGGGTGTACAAATGAAACCGAATGAAGCTGATGGACTCTTACAGGTCCATTTGGTCAGAGTGCAGGTCAACTTTTCCTCCAGGAATTCCAGTACAGCACAGGCACGTGTTTTGGTGAACCATCAACAACAGCATATTGGTTATTGTCAGTCTGTAGGTGATGAAAAATGAAATGCATTACACCAGCACAACGCCTTTTGTAATAAGGGTCAAAAGACAAAGTAATCTATAATAATAATAATAATAATAATATATATGATTTATATAGCGCTTTTCTGGGTAGGCCTACCCAAAGTCGCTTTACAGAAAGAAGTACAGACATATTTTATTAGAAAACTATTTAAAAGGTTTAAAAGGTTAAAAACTAGAAATCTAAATCAAAAGAGGGACAAACAAGAAGGGTGTGTGTGTGTGTGTGTGTGTGTGTGTGTGGGGTTGTGTGTGTGTGTGTGGGGGGGGGGTTATGTAGGGAAAGCCAGTTTGAAAAGGTGGGTTTTGAGTGTGCTTTTGAACATTTCGAAGGTGGGGGCAGTTCGGATGTGAGTTGGGAGTGAGTTCCAAAGAGAAGGGGCAGCCACTGCGAAGGCCCTGTCTCCCCATGTCCGTTTGTTGGATTTGTGGGGTTCCAGTTGGTTGGCAGTGCTTGACCTGAGGGAGTGGGAGGGGACATGGCGGGTGATGAGTTCAGAGAGGTAGAGGGGGGCCTGGTTGTTGAGGGTTTTGTAGGTGATGGTGAGTATTTTGAATTCAATTCTGGACTTGACTGGGAGCCAGTGGAGTTCACGGAGGATGGGTGTGATGTGGTCCCTGGATCTGGTTCTGGTGAGCAGGCGGGCGGCGGAATTTTGAACATATTGTAGTTTTTTGAGAACCTTGGTGGTGACGCCATACAGGAGGCTATTGCAGTAGTCGAGTCTGGATGTGATGAAGGCATGAGTGAGTGTTTCAGCGGCAGTGTGGGATAGCATGGGATGAAGGCAGGCAATGTTACGGAGGTGGAAAAAGACGGTTTTGGTGATCTGGTTGACATGGGGCTGGAAGGAGAGGGTGGGGTCAAGGATGACACCAACGTTGTGGACTCGGGTGGAGGGGGTGACAGTGGAGCCATCAATGGCGAGGGAGAAGTCATGGGAGGAGCGGGTGAGGGAGTCGGGGCCAATGATGAGGATTTCAGATTTATTGCAGTTGAGTTTTAGAAAGTTTGTTTGCATCCATGTTTTGATGTCAGTCAGGCAGGAGGTGAGGGTGGAGTGGGTGATGGCGGTGATGGTTTTGGCGGGGAGATACAGTTGAGTGTCATCGGCATAACAGTGGAAGCGGAGACCATGAGTGCGCTATAGCTAAATCCCAGCAAGCCCCACATATACACAACAGCAGACCATTATTTAAGCTCAAACACAAACCCCCACAGTGTACTTGAACGACCAAAGATAGTAGGCAGATGTCCTTTGGTTTACTGTTGCCATACGCAGGATCTAGGCCTGTGCCTGACTAACATTAAAGGCATAGACCTAGATAGATTCTAGATAGTCTAATGATCAAACAACATTTCAATCCACATCATCTCGTTCAACATTCCAAATTGTAGATCCTTTACCAAATTATGGTAGCAGAACGAATGGATAAGATAGGACTCAGTCTGTAGGCTAGAAAGTTAAGAAAGAGTTAATCCTAGGTGGGAAACATATGGCTCCCATGGAAAACTCATTTTCTAATAGAATATTTATTCTATTATTACAGGCCTATATACTATACAAACCACCCATATGTTCTGGTAATGTTACTCGTATACCAATCTGGGAACCCATTGGCAAAACAACTACTCATATACTGGCAAGCCTACTGTCTGTGCCTGGAAGTTACTATTGCTATTTAGACCTTTAGCATCACACTCTCTTATCCAGAGCCTCTTAAAAAGTGCAAGGTCGGAGGATGTGCCGTGAACCCTTGTAAACCAAACACGATGATCTGAATTGATGTTACACAGCAGTATATTTTAGTCTGCTCACCAGAGCTCACACCAGGATCAAGCCAATAGACTATAAGCTTGCCAAACTGTTAATTCAGCCTCTTATGTATTTTGCTAATAATCTACATATTTTATTTTATATATATATATTATATTTAGCTTGATTGCCTACTTGTTTGTTTGTTTGTTTAGGGGGGGGTGCTCGTGTGTATGCGGGATGCGTGTGCCCGTGCACGTGCGTGTGTATGTTTGGAGAAAGTGTTCTCTTTTTAAATCTGTTTAGGAAATGCCTTCAATCTATAAAACAATCTTATGTGAGGTTTAGATCATTTCCTTTACGAGGCTTTTTGGCAGGAAGTAGTAGTATTTTGATGAAAATAAATGTGTCTTACATAACATGCGTGCGTGCGTGCGTGCGTGCGTGCGTGCGTTTGTGCGTTTGTGCGATGAGTTAGGCCTCACTGGTGCAACAGAAGCAGCTCTGGTGAGGTGGTGAGGAACTGCTCCTCTATGGTGCCATTGCGGGTCCCAATAATCTGCACCACATCAGGCACCGAATGCACTGTGGAATTCAAAAGCGGTGTTTCGTTCACGTTCTGCATCAACGTCACAGCACACACTGCCAATGGCCTGGTACCATCGCCCCAACGCTGTCAGTCTGGCAGAAAAGAAGGTGTGTGTCCGTGCACGCGTGTGTGTGTCTCTGTATCTGTGTCTCTCTGTATCTGCATGCCGACCATTGTTTTTGTGGCTCACCTTCTCTCAATTTCTGTCCTGTGCCCTTTCACTCCTAACTCTCTGCTGCCCCATCTGGCGGAGTCAGGTTATTTCACTCCCTCCCTCTTGCATTCTCTTTCCCTCATCTCATCTGTTTCTCTTTGTTCAAACTTCTTCCTCCCTCCATAATTCTCTCTCTGACAAACACACACGCAACACACATCCACACACACACACACACACACACACACACACACACACACACACACACACACACACACACACACACACACACACACACACACACACACACACACACACACACACACACACACACACACACACACACACACACTCTCACTCTCTCTCTCTCTCTCTCTCTCTCTCTCTCTCTCTCTCTCTCTCTCTCTCTCAGTGATGTTGGTCCCAGTGGTACTGCGGTCAATGCAGCAGGTTGAAGGAAGTCCTCAGTGTCTGCAGTTAACCTGGGAGATTCCTACGCCCTACGCTTTGTCTGAAGAAGAGATTAGAGATGGGAAACTTATTTCACAGATCGAGTATTCTGCACAGGGGCAGGTCAGATACCAGTCATACCACATGCCTCTTCACATTCCTTAACATGTAAAAACATAACCAAAATACACAGAACCTCACATTCCTATACAGAACCCACTGTTTGGCAGCAGGGCACAACAATCTTTTTACTTTATATGTTTATTTGGACAGGACAATGCATATTAATGGACGTCACATGGACGTAAATACACCGGATATAGCACAGTTGCTCACTTTCATCCGCAGTCCTCACAGGAAACACAAAACGGAAAAACAGACAGTCAAACAGTGGAATACATTTACATGACATTACATAGGGAACACAGCATAAAAAAGAAATACACCTAAAATAATCATAAATGGTTGCAGCTTTGGTTTTCAAGCAACCATTTTTTCAGATTGTATTTAAAAGAGGGAAATGTAGCACAGTCCCTTATACGCAGAGGAAGGCCATTCCATGCTACACAACCCTGTACTGAGAAGACATTTTGGCCGAATGTTCTTTGCCGGTGCGGCACTTCGCACCGGCACTTGACGCAGACAACGCTATTGCGTTGTGGCAGAGGCATTTTGGGAGCCCGCGGTGACCAGCCTGCATGGGGGCCTACTGACGTCTTGTTACGCCGCTGGGCGGCAGGCTCAAGAGCTCTTGGAACCAGAAGGTCCACTGCACCGAATAGGAGGGGTCAAATGCAGAGAATGAATATCGTCATGGCGATCAATATAAACTAGAAAAAACTGTTCCTGAATAAACAATGTGGGCTCGAGTAGCTCTCTACTCAATGTTGATGTATTGTCACAACCCCCCTCCCTCTATCTTCCTATTGGTTGTAGATAGTTTTAACATGTTTTTGTTATTTTTATATTCTTTTGGCTTTTTCTGCCTTTATTGATAGGTTGAAAGTAATCTGACAGGAAATGGGGAGAGAGATGGGGGGGGAAGACACGCGGCAAAGGCCGTCTGGATTGGGAGTCGAACCCACGGCACGCTGTCATGCTGGCTGGTGCCCAGACGGTTGAGCTAACCGTCCAGGCCAAGTTTTAACATGTTTTAATCAATTTCGTAATAATGTAGCTATTGTTGATTTTATTGATTGCAAATGTGGGCCCTCAACGTGTTTCTGTGGGCTTTAAATAAATGAAGGTTACTAAATGATTAACTGAATCCTTCCTCTTCTTGTATCCACTGTACGTTGCAGCCTAACGCCCAGGTCAGTAATGTGACAGTAAATGACAGCAGTTTTGTGGCTTGTGTCTTCAAACCTGCCACCACTTATACCATCAGACTCCGCCACCGCTATCTCAGTGAAGCCACCCCCTGGAGCCAGTGGAGTACACCCTACCATGGCAGGACAGGAGAAGCCGGTGAGTCCAGTAGGAAAACAATAAATAAAATAAAAATGTGACAGTGTTCTACAGTAGAAGGACAGTGCCCTATACAAGGGTTTCCAAACTTCAGGCTGCAACCCCCCAAAATTATCATATGTGAACTTGGGACCCCCCACCCCTGACAAGCACTCGTAATTGTAGGCACCTTTAGTTTCAGTAGTCGATTCCACAGATAAATATTTTGAAAATAGCCAGACTATAAATATTTGAGCTTGTAGATTGGCAATTTTCACAATGCTCTTTCTTGTGTAATATTTGACAATATTTAGCACTGTTTTAAAACTGATTTAACACCTATAATTCATTTTCAGTGAGACCTGTGTTTTTTTTCTGTACGTGCGGAGAAGTCGAGTGGCAACAACGCAAGCATATTTACGTGGGCGCGGTCCTGTGAAATTTTAATTATAGAGCATATTGCAGAGAAGTGGCAGAAGTCTATGTGTTTCATAAATACACTGTTAGTTTCATGTGTAACAGGGTTTTCTATCTCATGTGTATCAGCTCCAGCCGTAGCACCACAACTATGGAATCAGATGAATGAAGCAGACGGATGGAGACACGTCGTTCTACTTTGGAAGGTAGTTTGTGTGTGTGTTTAGTGTAAATGACTATGGCTGGGTTTCCCAAACAAATGTTGTGTGTTTCAAGGTAGCTTGAAAAGGAGTGCAGCGCATGCGCACATGCCCTCTAGGCCGCGCACAGAAGCCTGTGTGCTGCCTAATTGGCTCCATGGCAGCCAATCAGGCACTATGTCCTTTTTTGGGAAATACGACATTATAGACATAAACAACCCAGAATAGGCAACCCTATCTGTCTTTTGAATGACACTTCCAGACCACAACAGAGTTGTGTCCTTCTCTGCCTGCTTTCTACTAACGCATCCAGTAACACACATGCTGACAGGCAGCCCATGCAGAGGAATTTTATACATTAGGCTACATAAACGCTGCTGCCGCCTATCACAAGCCTTTTTATTTACACCATAAAAACATCGTAATTAAATTAATATTTTTATCTCTGCATCATCTAGAATTTCAGCCAACTTGCTATATTTGTTTTATTTTTGAGTGGTGCAACCACTCCAAGGAACAGCAATGTCCGTGTTAACCTATGTGACTATGAGTACCAGTAAGGGCAAAGTAGGCGCTGTTGTGCCAAAAACAGAGAGAGAGAGAGAGATAGTGCTGCACTGTTGCCTGCTAATGAGAGAGAGAGAGGGGGGGGGGTGGAGTTGCACCACTCAGTTCACACCGGTGTGATTTTTTTCTTAAGATCATCTGATCAACTGTGACAGCCCATTTAGGACAATTCGGCTAATATAACTCAATGCGTCGTCTTCATTTTGCTGCTGTTTCGACCGCCGCCAAAAGAACAGATCTACAAGCTGTCGACAGTCATGGACTCATGGCGCAGTGTATTAATGGGTTAATATTTTTTTTGGAAAGGAGCGCTACATTACGCAAGCATGAACCACCCGAAGCTTTGTTTTAATTTCGAAATCCATATATGACTCACCACTCTCCCTCTCTTCTCCTTTCTCTCTCTCTCTCCCTCTCCCCCCCCCCCCCCCCCCTCACTCTCTCCCTCTCTCCCCCTCTCTCTCTCTTTCTCTCTCTCTCCGCACTCACTGTTCTATTGGGCTTGGTGGCACAGCGCTGAGCGCATCTGAGCGCAGACAGGCAGCAGCGCAAAACTGCAGTGTTTTTATGTGCTTCCTTAACCCATTCTGACCGGGCACCCATTTTGGTGTCAGCATCATGTTATGCTTTAGCTATTGAAAAATAGCAGATCTACAAGCTCATATCGCGCCACCGAGTGGCGCGATACGAGCTTGTAGGTCATTCGACCACGTATATCCACGGTTGCGCTGCGTAAAATATGCCCTCCGTCCCCAACTGTGTTTCCTCATCATCCGCCACATTATATAGTAGGGACAGTAGTATATATATATATATATATATACTACTGTCCCATTATGCAAGTGAATTAAATAGAATAACATTTGATTGTGGGTTAATAAATATAGGCCTATACAAGGACGTTAATTCTTTCAGTGCATGTTCACAGTGAAAAGAAAGACTGCCCCTAAGAACCACACGCCCACTCGCTACGCATGGTCCGTTTGGGAAACTCAGCCTATGATTAGTGCATAATTAGTGTTTAATGATTTCTTCATGCTAACTGAGTTTAAAAACATACGTAATATACATGTTTAATCATCTACATCTCTACACTGTTGTGTGTTTGTTGTGTATGATCTGTGGTAGTCTGTGGTATACACTTTCCAAGCTGGGACCAGAAATATGACAAAAGAGTTAACAAAAGGGATAAAGACTGTGTCCGTAAACATTGCTTGTGTTCTTGAAAGCTTGTTGCAATATTGTTAAAGTTCTTGTGTCATAGCAGTCACCAAGGCCTCATTGTCATCATATTTGTTTTTGCGGTTTGTGTTTGCATCATACAGCCCGTGGATCCCTCTCTGGCCAATGGTTTTGTGCACTCCTACAATGTGGGGTGTCAGACAAGCAGTTCTTCTCGCCTACTGAGCGATCATGGAAGTTGTAGTGTTTTGCACCATAACAGCACATCCTGTAGTTTGCCTCTCCCTCCTGAAAGGTGCAAATGCTTTCTGACCGCCTCCAACTCTGCTGGGACCTCCCCGGAAGCCCATATATGGCTACCTGGCTCGACTGAGACAGGTAACGGCAGGAAATTACCGAAGCTATTTTTTGCACTTAAATACTCTTTGTATTTCTTGGCTGTCACCCGTTAATATTGTTTTTTGCACAATATTATTGTCTTGATAATTGTTATTATCTTATCTCTTAATGTTCTCACACCTTGAGCAAAATCAAAATCAATCTGTCCTACATACTGACGTTGCTTCTGAAAAGCAAAGCAAACATAAATTAATGTCACCTGGAAAATATGATGCCTATTTTATGTGCTTAGTTCTACATTCTACATTTTACATTATTAATGTGAATTATCCACACCTGGTCGTTCTGTTTTCCCCTTTCTGTTCAGAATTCCCACCCACTAGCCAAATCACTGTTAGCTCATTGGATGACAACAGACTGTATGTGCGATGGGCAGCTCCAGATGACCAGGCAGTGACTGGCTTTGTAGTGGAATGGTCTGCTGTTACAGAGCAAAAAAAGAGTAGTCTACAGTGGGAAAGGCTGAATGGTTCCTGCAGTCGATTGATCATCACAGGTAAGTAAGCCAACAATGGCCACATCCCATAAAAATTATTTGTACATCCCTAACATATATTTATCCATCCATCTTCAACCGCTTATCCGTAGGCGGGTCGCGGGGGCAACTTCCCTCTCCAGAGCAACATTACTAGCGACTTTAAGCAACCGGAAATGAATCAGTGCTCGATACATAAACCTGCTCTCCGTCGCAGCCCTTTCTACTACGGCAGAACCTACACTTACAACGCCATGTCATAACCATGTTTATTGAAATTCTAGCTGTCATACATTTACACTGATTGCTCCATCACCTCTCTTATGCGGTGTAATGTGTTGGCATGCTCTGATCAATGAAGAAATAACACTAATACCATATTTCATATTAACCATGTTTATTGAAACGGTTTTAGAATAACACGTCACGGCCCAGGCCGTAGCGTAACGGTCTGGGCACCGGACTGGTGATCCAGTCGCGGTGTGCCGCGGGTTCGACTCCCGGACCCCACACGGCCTTTACCGCATGTCATCCCCCCATCTCTTTCCCGTTTCCTGTCAGCCTACTTTCTATCCCTTAAAAAAAAATCAATAAAGGCGTAAGCCGCAAAAAAAATATCTTAAAAAAAAAAAAAGAATAACACGTCACAGATTGCTCCAGCACCTTCCTCTTTCCACTGATGATCATGTCCAGCGCATGTAAGAATTAAGCAATATCGGCAAGTTAGCTGCGCGACGGGGTGTTTAAAAAAAAAGTTTGACACATGCTGCATAGACGCGTCACCATGGGAACCAATGTCGCCGTCGCTGATGGTTGTTTGCTTAACGATTTTGACAGCTACGGCGATTGCGTCACAGCTCCCGTACTTCCGCCTAGCGGAGCCGTCCCGAAAAGTCGTTGCTTAAAGTCCCTAGTGACTTCCTCTTGGGGGATCCTGTGACGTTCCAAGGCCAGTGAGTCGATGTGTTTCCTCAAACTGTGCCTTGGTCTGCCCCGGGGTCTCCTCCCAGTGGGACGTGCCTCATATATATATCAACATATATTTTATAAATGACTAAAATGTGCAATATTGAATTCACCCCTTGATGCCCACTTAAAGGTATAGGGTAAGTTATATTTGGTTGTTAAAATAAGTATTAAAATAAAAATATGTAGGCTATATTCTGATAGGCTTCATTGATATATCGAGTGCTTGTTCAGTAACAGGATATGACTCTTCAGTTCTTTAGTACAGAAATTGCATTGTCTGGTGAGGATACCAATTTTATCCAATCATGAGCGAGAACTCGCACACGATACAGATTAAACAAGTGAAACAGGAACTGGAACACTATAAAATTGAAGCTGATAAATGGTTTATCTCTCCCAATTGGCTGAAAAGTTGCAACCCCCTTGAAAATGTATTTTATGTTTATTAAAGAGATGGGGAGACCCCTGTTCATCACCATTTCATAATTTTTTCGACCACTGTCGATATCGTGGATTTCACAATGCCACGCCAGACTTCCCGGTCCTTAAATACCATCCCCAGTTCCTGCTTACTGACGCATGTGTCCCTAGCGATGACATCAGGGTATGACAGTTTTCTACCTCTGGTCTGCTTTGAGGCAGTACTCCAGAGAAGAAGGGAAGATATAATAATAATAATAAAGCTTTATTTGTATAGCACCTTTTAAGAACAAGTCACAAAGTGCTTTTACAGAGAGACATATATAAAAACATAGCAAGGAGAACACACAATAGAATAAAATACATGACAATAACAACAAGAAATCACAAATCACATGGTTAGGGGGTTGAATGCAGCTTTGTAGAAATGAGTTTTAATGAGGATGGAGCGGGTGGGGGCCAATGCTTTGGAGGGCAGGGAAGTAGACAACATATTAAAAATGATGGAGGAATGGTCAGAAACACCACCCATAGCATTAGTTTCAATGTTTGAAATGTTCACCCCTGAGGATAGGACAAGATCGAGGGTGTGGCCTAGTTTGTGTGTTGGACCAGTTGAGTGGATCATAACCTCATTGTCAGCTCTGTAGTGGCCGGCAAACTGCGTAATTGGTGGCTCTTCCAAGACAGATTTTGCGCTCTCATTAGAAGGCGGGTGTAAGTGCCATCCAACCGTTTCTCGTTTCTTTGAGTAGAAGCGGCCCAACGGTCGTCCTAAATATTTTTACTTTTAATATCTTACTAAGCTGGGTCTTACTAAGACCCCTGTTACTGAACATAGCAATGATTACTATCAGTTTATCCTGCTTTAGCTTTTTTTTTTAAAGGATATGGATATTCTTCCGAACTAATATAATTAATTGAACATGGGAGCGGAGCACATTCCCAATCAGCAGTAAATTACGCACAAGTTGTTAAAATCCAGATTTTCTTTGCTCTTAACACATTTCTTGCAACGCTGATCAAATGCTATTTTTTCATTGCCTTAGTGACTAAATAAGACTATGTTTGATAAACAAAGTATCACCACTCATGCATTCATCCTAGCCCTCAGTAATCTAAATAGCATATATCCAAAAGTACAGAGTAAGTACACAATTGACATAGATATGTTTACTGTGTGTCGTTTCAGAGGGAGTAGAACCACTTGTTCGCTATGCTGTGACTGTCAAGGCGTTGCACGGTGAACAAGGAGCAGGGTTGGGCAGGATACATCATGTTTACACACGTGAAGGAGGTACAACATTCTTATTTGTATCATGAGGCGCTTTTTTTTTCAATTACTTTGATGCATTGTTTTGATAACAGCACTCAGAAGAATGGCTGTGAAAAGAGGGGGAGGCTTTCAATTTTTTTAAGGAGAGGGAGTCAGACCAAATGGAATGTGCTCTCACATTAAAATGTGTACAACTGGTCCATTTACAGTGATTTTACAGTGATGTCTCTTTATGATTCACATATTCTTCAGGAACAATTTGCTGTGTAATATTAATATAGTCAAACACATCTGTCACATTTGCTTTTTGTGTACATTAACTTGAG
Organism: Protomyctophum parallelum; assembly: GCF_964188405.1. Lineage (NCBI taxonomy): Eukaryota > Metazoa > Chordata > Actinopteri > Myctophiformes > Myctophidae > Protomyctophum > Protomyctophum parallelum. The sequence goes on along the minus strand of NC_139718.1, from coordinate 24,250,077 downwards.
TAACTCAGTAAACCCTAATTTGTTTTGGTTGTCTGAAGGTAATATAATTGGAATGTAATTTTTAATGAGATTGAACATTTAAATGCATGGTAATTAAGACAATGCAACATGAAAGGACCTTTCTGTCATGGACTCTTTCTTCTTTTCTACTTTCTCCCTTTCGTCGTCTTCTTCCTCTTCTTTCTACCCTCTTCTTGTTCTTCATCAGCATCACCATGATCAAGTCAGGCAGAATAGACAATTCTTAAGCAACACGCTGCCCTCTGCTGGTCAGTGGTCCTTGAGGGGGTTCCAGGTGATCCCCAGCTAAATGGACCCATATAGATCTTTACAGGCACACACCATGTACCTGTATCTTTCATTAGCCATACAAAAAAATGGAAATTCTTCCAGGGGGCACAAGGGGGTGCCCGCAGGCCACCTATTGGGGAAACCTGCTCTAGGCAATTGTTTCTGTATTTGCAGTGCCCTCTGCTGGTCCCAAAGTGACGGTGCAGGAGATATCTTCCAACAGGGTGGAGCTCAGCTGGAATTCCATACCTGTTGAGCAGCAACATGGTTTCATCCGAAACTACACACTCAGCTGCAAAAACTCAGATGGACACACCAAGAGTAAGTCTCGGAAACATATGCACATGCTCTCACACACACACACACGCACACGCACGCACGCACGCAAGCACGCACGCACACACAAACACACACACACACACACACACACACACACACACACACACACACACACACACACACACACACACACACACACACGGGCAAACCCAGAGTGATTCTCAGAAACATACACACAACACGTGTTTCCATTGAGAATGACTACAGTTGAGTGTGACAAAACTACACACGTGCATAATGCGTATACAGTGCATGATATATCACATCACATTGATTGATTGATTGATTGAAATATTTATTAACAGTTTGCAGAATTACAGTACATTTCAAGCACAAACTCAAATACACATGCACACACACCCACAACATTATTTGCCGTTTGTGTTGTTTTCCAGGAGTGTTCATAGCTGGTGATGTTCATCGGTACCCTCTAAGGAATCTGTTACCTGGTGATTATACCATCTGGATGCAGGGGAACACTGACGCTGGCTCTGGTGTAAAAGGACCACCCTCTGACTTTAAAGGTGTAGTGAAATGAAAAATACACGTTTTTCACACGTTTAGACCATATCCGACATATGGGCATACCTAACAATGGGTGCCAAAATATTAGCACAATTCTCATTTGTGTGTTTTTAAAAATCAATTACTTCCTTAAAACGAAAACGTCATCAATAAAAGCCAATAAAAATGAAGCTCAATCATTTGATTCCCATAGGTGCACGTCCTCAAATCCGTTTTAATCCAATTCAAGATGACATCCAGACAGTGTATTACTCCCTTTTCAACTTAATCATCACGCTAAAATATGTATATAGGTTGTGTACAGGTTAGAAAAGAATCCCCTGGATTTTCTGCCGTCTCTGCATCACGCATCACTCTGCATACGTGTTTTATTATTATTTAAAAAACGTGTATAAAAATAATATAATCTACACAACACGGTAACACCTTGTGATGTGCTTGTACTGTAGATCTGCTAGTTTCACTGCTTTGTGCAGCACTCTTGAACTCTTGATAAAGTAGGGCTTTAATTTACCAAACATATAACAACTAAAATGACACATATGCTTTCCAGGATTGAAAGGTACAAAGTATAGGCTTTCCACAAAACACAAATAGATTACTGTACTGTACTGTAGGATAAATCTACTGTACATCATCCAAATATGAATGTTGCCCGGGGTTATCCATCCAAGCTGTCCCGAAGGTTCTTTATTGAGGCCTAAAACTAATAACTGGGTGATGATTTCCTTATCTCATACCCATAGCCTTATTTTGTCACACAGTCAAAAAAATAGCATTTGATCAATGTATCAAGGTTATAGCAATTGAAACAGTTCAAGTGTGGCCATGTTAAAGATTGAAGGAGTCTCATAGATTTCAAACATCCAAAATGTAATGTAATGTAAAAATCACACCTGTGTGAACTGAGTGGTGCAACTCCCCCCCCCCCCTCCTCTCTCTCTCTCTCTCTCTCTCTCTCATTAGCAGGCAACAGTGCAGCACTATCACTCTCTCTGTTTCTGGCACAACAGCGCCCCTACTGGTACTAATAGTCATACTGGTGCTCATTAACCAACACATAGGCACATAGGTGAACACGGACATTGCTGTTCCTTGGAGTGGTTGCACCACTCAAAAAACAGGCATACATGTACAGTGTGCTCCATTTCTACGACCAAAACTTTGCAATGTATTTTGGACGTTTGCAAGTTACGGCCAGTGTACAGGACAGCTAAAATTATGGAATGCAACTTTAACTAAACTTTGAATGTATGTGTGTCATGCATTTGTGTAGGGTCTGAGAATGCAGATGTACTGATGATCATGATCCTTCCAGTTGTCATGACTTCAGTGGCGTTTGTACTGATAGTGTGCCTGGCACGTAATGACATGTAAGATCACCAACACACACAAACACGCGCACGCATGTACACACACACACACACACACACACACACACACACACACACACACACACACACACACACACACACACACACACACACACACACACACACACACACACACACACACGATTTGGTTGATCATTCCATATCCCCTCACTCTAGGCCTTAACCATAATTGTTCTTTCCCTAACTCTAACCCTAACAGATACTAACACTAGGCTACAAAAATGTGACCTATGTCATGAATACACACATGCCTGCGTTATCAATTTGGCATGACCCTCTGCCATACTGTAAAGTTTCATAAGCATGTGATGCTGCATGTACAGTATGTATTATGGACAGAAGAAGAATTTTCACAAAACAGCAATATTCATTGAATCATTCTTTCACTTAAAAAATACTTTGTATAGGTCCAAAGTTTCATTGCCAACGGTCAAACGGTACATGAGCTATGCGCATTCAAAGTTTGCATTTTCAATTGAGTGCTATAGCGCCACCCTTTGGCCAATGGTCATGGGCTTTGCATCGTCACCTTTTGGCATGGCCCTCTACCATATTGCCAAGGTTCGTGAAAACCGACTTCAGCCAGAACTGCTATTTATTTCTCACACACTCACACACACTCACACACACACACACACACACACACACACACACACACACACACACACACACACACACACACACACACACACACACACACACACACACACACACACACACACACACACACACACACACACACACACACACACATTCAGACAGACATTGACTGAATTATAGTATGCTTTTGGATCATCAAATTCAGGGTTTGAAAGTTGGGTACCATTAACATCCTATAAGGCAAACATGTCTAATTTAAATTGTGCTTTAAGTTGCATTTAATGTGTCAAACTAAGGGTTATTCATGATTCAGAATCCATTGCAAGCTTTAGTTTTGCACGAAAAACACTCATTGGGCTAAAAACGACCATAGCCACTTCCCCCTAATGTGCCCAAATGTGCTGACCTCATCACATTTGTGATGACAGCAATAGCCGTTTTTAGCCCAAGGAGTATTTTTTGTGCAAACCTAATGCTTGCAATGGATTCAGAATCATGAATACCCCCTAGTTTGACTTTGACACGTTAAATGCTACTTAAAGCATAATTAAAATGAGAATTTTTTGCCTTAGGCTAATAAGATGTTAATGGTACCCAACTTGAACCACTGAATTTACCATGCTCCAAAATGTATATAATTCACAATTTTAATGTTATTTGGATGACCCTAAGGATCATAAAAAACCTTGAATGATTACTATTGCAATTTATTTTGGGCCAAGCCCCTTTTAGCTTGGATTGACTGGCCCAGAGTCATCTAATAGAAGAGTTGTGATATTTGTGATATCGAGGGGGCAGAAAACAGTCCGGTCATGTGGTTCATGTACTCGCCCATAGACTCCAATGCATTCTATAAACTTCCGGTTGTCCCCATTCAATAGAAGCCCCATGAAGTGAACAGAGTTTGCGTGACTCTGTCCACTCTATGGCTCTGGACTGGCCTATTATGTCTGGTGAAAAGCCTCAACCTTTTACTTGTTACAGGGGTAAGTTACGATTTGCAGCCACCTGTAGGTGTTCTTTTTGGGGCATTTTGAAGGATGCCCCAAAAATAACGTCACACAATAACGTCACACTGTTGGTTTAGCATTCCACATTCTGCCAGCATAGCAGTAGAACAATTTGACACTTTGGTCAATCTACACACCTTAATTCTCCTCCTCCTCCTCTTCCACCTCCTCGTCTTCCTCATCAGAGCTGAAGGTGCCATCAGGCAGGCTGTACACACGTATCATTTGCTTGTTAGGATCTTTGAGGATGATGTACTTGCCTTCGTCCAGCTTGCGGCAGACATCTATGATGCAGCGGAGGATTCCCCAGGCGTTCTCCATGCTCAGGTTGATCTGAATGGCAAAATCATTGGGCTTGAACTGCTGGGTGCCCAGGATAATGTGGCGAGAAGAGTTCGTCACATGGCAGCGAGACACATATCCCAGCTTTAGGTAGTCAGATCTAGCCAGTATGGCACAGCAGGTCCAACGTGCCAGTTTGTAGCTGTTATTCTTCAGCTCGGTGGCCAGGACAGCTGTTCTCTGGGAGTCCAACTTCTGACGCCAGTCTATTCCATTACAGTGCCTGGAGTCCCACTCGTTCAGGGTCTTTATGTTAATAAAAGACACCTCACTGTTGGCTCCAGTCATCACACCGTCATGTTCACAGCGAACAACCAAGTCGATGTCCTCACCTAGCTTCCAGAAGCGGTACCTGTAGGCAACAGAGGTCACATCACTCTTATCCATGTCTTCCTCCAGAAAAGGATTGGGGTTAGGAAACTTGTAATCCTCTCCTCCCGTCCGCAAACACTGCTGGCTAAAGTTGTGGTTGATGTACGTGGCCTCCATAGCCAGGTTACGGGGAGAGTTGAAAGAATTGGCTTCATCTTGGGGAGGCTCATTAGCGGTCTCACTCACAGTTAACAAATCAAAGTCACAGTTGTCTCTCTTGTCGAAAAAGAGCTTGTCGCCCACTTTCTGCACAATGATATCCCAAGAGTTGACTGAGCGTGTGCAGCACATCAAAGTGGCCAAGATGGCATCAGTGGCAAACACATTACCTTGGGTTTTAGCCAGCTTGCGAATGACAGGATCATCTGAGGTAGTGACAGTATGGAAGTTCTCTCTCTTGATGCTTTTGAGTTGCCTTTCATTGCGAGTATTGATGCGATCAAAAGCCTTGTCGTACTGCTTCAACGTGCCGCAGCACTCAATGTCAATAGGATCGGAAACCTCCATGTATCTCATCTTATTCAGCCTCGGGAAGTCCATCTCTTCCTTCACCTCCCAGTCGCTCCTCACCTCGACAGAAGAGAATCTGGGCTTTTGCTGGGATTTCTGGAACCACTTCTGACGTTTCTGGTCCCACTTTGGCCTACGCTTGGCACTGTTGGGCGGGTTGGAATGAAGCAAGTTTCTACGGTCCTTGTTAGGCCACTTTCGATTGAGATAATGGCGGTGAGGGTAAGCAGTCTTCGGCGGCCTGGCAGTGACTACCAACTTGAAGCTCTTGTCTTCGTCATGATGAACGTAGCCATATAGACCACCATCCCCAAACTGAGAGGAATATTTATGTGTGTATCTCTTATCTTGATACGTTGCACCAGTCCAATCAGCCACCTTTCCCAAGCGGTCTCCTTTGCTGAAGGGCTGATAGGGCATGTCTTTGAACTTCTCTGGAACGGCACAAGGGCCCCATCCTGTTGGATTGTCCTGGATCACAATAAAAGGGAACTTATCCATGATCTTTCAAGTTCATACTTTTCAGTTCTGCATGGTCCGGTTTTGAGCTGCCGTGACACCCAGGTCTATGATGTCACTATGATGTCATGGCTGTCAGGTCAGGTCAGTGTCAGGGTCAGTCAGGTGTCAGGCCAGTCAGTCATGGCCCCAAAATTGGAGGTCCATGACATGATACTGCGGCGGGCCTCCAAGTACTCTGAGCAGCATGAAGTACTCTGAGCGGCAATAGTAGGTATCCATGGCAACCATCAATTGACAATGACATGGATGCCATTAAGGGCCTTTTTAACAGCCGCCCCAAGATTTCTTGAAATCTATGCCAATACCCATTTGGAACAATCCCAGTTGGGGACGCAAGCCCCTCCGGTTATGCAATACCTGTTGTACCCTTTGTCCGTCTGTCTTTTTCTGTTTGTCACTTTTTATGCCCATAAGAGGATCTCACTATCCCATTCCTTGTACCAAAGTTTTATAACTTGGGTTTTCAAAGTTAATTATCTAAAAACTACATTTCAAAGTAAAAAGTTCAGGCCTGTGTGTCCACAGTAAGGTGATGTTTTTAAATTGTGAATGGAGTCTTCAGGTGAAAGTATGAAGAAGTTTTGACATATCCACCCTCCATTGACTTCCATTATAATGTTTAAAGTAAATTCCCTCGATAACGACTAAACAATTACCCAAGAGAGAAACCGCACGATTCCACAGTAAGCTGAACATGTTAAAGTTGAATGGAGCTTCTAAGTGAAAGCATGTAAGACTAGTTAGGTGGCAAAGTGTTCTATTGACGATATTATACTGGTGGCTACACTAAATTAGCACCCCCACAACTAACTTATTACCTTGTAGGGTGAAACAGACGCTGTGTCAAGACATCCCCAACCCTTCTCACAGCAGCATGGCTCACTGGACACCTAAGGCCCTCTTGGAGGTGACGTTTAACACCTGCTGGACTCTAACCACTAACCCCCACTGTTTTGTTCCCCCTGTGTCCACTAATCTCCACTAAACCTGCATGGCTTATGCTAAACTGTTAATATTTAATCATATTAAATTCATATAATTATAATCCATTGAGCCAATGGATTAATATATCTGCATTTATTAGTATATTTTTTACAATGCTTGATGTATTGAATGAGTTGTGTATCGATTGATCAAATGTTTCTGTTTGTGCGTGCATGTGTGTGTGCGTGTGTGATTGTGCGTGCGTCCGTGAGTTGCATCTCACATCTGAGTTTTGCTCTTTCGCTTTAGAATTTGAGTGTTCTGCTGAAGGCAGAGACGCCCCACATCCACCAAGTGGTTTTAGATGATGAAGCTGCTGATGAAGCTACACAGCAGAACTCAGGACCCGTTGAAGTCTTCAGCTATCACACAGTCCAAAGCCCAAACATGCATTCTTCACACATGAATGTTCCCTTGAATGAGCTGCTCCCAATTGCCCCCATCAAGGAGGACAATCATTCTGAGACTCTCCTTTCCCCGTGTGATTCCACCTACACCCAAGTCTTCACCTCAAGACTGCCCCATACTATTTCTCAAGCTCTCCTGTCCTACTCTGACCATGGATTTATGGACTGTCAGTATACCACTGTTGGCTTTCTTGACTCTGAGTTGCAGCTAGGTGGAGACAGTGAGCCACATGGGGATGAGCAGGGTGAACATGAACATGTCAGAGGATCAGCTTTACTTCTGTCTCAGGCAGACAAACTGGAGAACCCTCCCCTTACCCTGGCAGAGAAGAATGGCCTCATTCCTCTTCTTGCTTCGACCAGCCATGTCAAGCCCCCCCTTTCTCACTTGACCAACGTCTGTCACTCCTCTTCCCCACTGTCTCTATCAGGTGAAGAGAGTTCACCCCGATGCTATGACTCACCCCAATGCTACTATGACTCACCCCGTTCTGCAAGTCACTTTAACCCATTCCCCATTTCCTGTTCCATACCTGTTCACCGATCAGAGCCTGAACCTGGTCGTCTCTGCCCTGTTGATTTAAATTATAATGCAGATTATTATGTTATATTATAATATTTTAAAGCTGTATATAAAGATTAATATGAATTTCATGTCAGTCCATCACGCTTCATATATGGCCGTCTCCATAATGAATCACGACACTGATCTCATAAAACCCTGGATAGCCATACATGGAGAAGACCGGATCATCATACAATTTACAATTTACAATTTAGGCATTTAGCAGACGCTCTTAATCCAGAGCGATTTACATTTAAGCAAGAACAAAAGCATGGGAATACATCACATAAAAGTATTTATCATGAAACATGCGTAAGCTAAGAAAGTAACAGTGGAATATCTATATAATGAAACTATACATACACTATACATATAAACTATACATATTTACTACTATGCTATACATATGTACTATGGCGTGCTATGACTAAATACAATACAATTATAGTGCTGTCTACATAACATGCTATAAGTCTGTATCAAATGCTATCTAAGCCAACATAAATGCTATCTAAGGGGTTAGGGTAAGTGCTATGGGCCATGATGGAGTCTGAAAAGGTGGGTTTTCAGGCTACGGCGGAAGATTGGGAGTGATGCTGCAGTTCTGACTGCAATGGGTCAATCATAGATATGCATATATGGAATGGAGCTGGCCAGCAACTCTACATCTGACCTCACACACCATGTTGATCTGACTTTATAAAACCCTTAGATCTCCATATATGGAGCTGACCTGTTCTGACATTCCATATGTTGATCCCTCCCCACCTGTCCTTCCTCTTCAATGTCTCCCTTTTGACTGATACCTGTCCATTCAAACTGTAGACTAAAGTCTACAGAGCCTAGAGTTCTCAACAAAATTCTAACAAAATTAAGGCCCGGCCCTACCTGGGCCCTAACTGAGCTGGCCCGAGGCCCTGTCTGGCCTTACTAATTAGCACACATTTTACGCCCTAGCCGGCCCAAAAACGGAAAAATGAAGAAAAGAAAGGTCCATATATCTGCATTCCCAGACCTGTTGTTTGAGCGCGACCTCTCGGGCGTGTCACTGGTGTCGATATGTAGATATACAGCTCTATATGCGCACATTAAATTAGATGTAAGCAATGCAGCTGTTTTGAATGACTACTGTAATTTCATGATTTTCTTTGCCATGAATGCCACGGAATGGAAAATGCCTGCTGACTAGACATTTTTTTGTTTGTCAAAGTGTGTGTGTGCATGTGTTTTGTTTTCAGCGAGTCTTCAGTGAATGTAATATTGTGCAACTGAAACTATTCAATATGTTGACAGTTGACGTGTTGTTGTTTTCAGATGAGAATTAAAATGATGCATGTTGAAATGTAGATAATAAGCATAATGCAGCTATAACATGTATGCATTACTGCATTTTATACATGATCATTTATACATTATTTGTGCATCGTGTCATTAGTAAAGGGTTTCAGATCATTGTTTTTGTGCATCGTGTCATTAGTAAAGGGTTTCAGATCGTTTAGAAGCATCGTGTCATTAGTAAAGGGTTTCAGATCATTTAGTTTTTGTGCATTGTGTCATTAGTAAAGGGTTTCAGATCATTAGTAAAGGGTTTCAGATCATTAGTAAATGGTTTCAGATCATTTAGAAGCATCGTGTCATTAGTAAAGGTGTCATTAGTAAATGGTTAGTAAAGGGTTTCAGATCATTTAGAAGCATCGTGTCATTAGTAAAGGGTTAGTAAAGGGTTTCAGATCGTTTAGAAGCTTGTTTCACAAATGGGACAGCCATTGAGTTTCTCTTAGCTTATTTACAGGCTGTTGCAAAAAAATAAAGACGATCTACGAGATCAGATCACACATTGTAACGCATTGTTAGCTTGTAGATTGGCTATATATTTGGCAAAGAGTTTTGGTGTACTGTATATATTGGCTTTGGCAAAGAGTTTTGGATGAAAAAAGCGGCCCGAGTGCAGTTGTAACTCAAAGAGATGGCAGGGAGGGAGGCAGTAATGTGGGGGTACAAGAGGAAGGCAAAGCCAGGATTATATACCTGAAACCGGGAGAACCACAAAACCTTCCTCATGTGCTTGTTAAATTATTATCAGTGGAAGCTGCAGTCTGGTAGTCTTATGCATTAAACACACAGGTCACAAGGGCTTCATTTATAAACTATTTAGATGATAATGTGTCATCTTTCCATTAAAGTCCATTAAAGTGGACTGTTTTTACTTTACTGATTGTAGGCCTATAGGCTACAATATTCAATGAAGGCTAGTGTAAATATTAGATTTATTGAAAATGGAGGACCCTGATGTAAACAATTAAGTCTTAGTGCTTTTTCTGCTTTTATCCTTTAGCAGTTTTTTTAACTCACCTATTCTGCTTTTCAATCAATCAATTCACCATTGATTTTATTCAATCATAATTCTCTCTGCCAACACCCCCTCGACCCCCCCCCCCTACACACACACACACACACACACACACACACACACACACACACACACACACACAAAGGAACACAAAACCTCTGGATTTGACTGATGTCCTACTTCTACGAATATAGGCCTACCTACAGAGTCAGACAGTTGCATATGTGTTTATGCAATTTGTATTTAGCATTTTGTCAAAGATTTAAATCAATCAAACGATTGATTGTTGTGTTTGGCACATAGGCTATAAATAGGCCTACTATTATGTTGGAAAGCTTGGAAGTTGGAACCAGACTTTGTCATCCGACTCTCATCCAATGAGCTAATACCTCGCAGGAGACAACTCTTCTTCTTTTCGGCGTTGGTTTACCTAATCTCTGACAACTCCTCTTCAGGGAGTAGTAGGAGGGATCTCTCTAAGGATCTGTCAAACGTGGGTGGGTGGGGGGAGAGTCTAAAATGTGCGGACACGGACAACACGCCACGGCCCATGTCTGAAACACCACGGCACCACAACATTTCTGTGGAGTGTGCATGAAGCAGGTCGCCGCTGCGTGTTGCTGCTGTGAGGGAAGCGCGTCCCCTACTGCTCACCTATAAGAATAGAATAGTAAAGTAAACTAGGACAGGTAGAGCAGTGGAGCCGGAAGAACGAGCAAATCGGGTTACTCTGACTTTGTATTTCTTTTCCACCTCGTTCAAATTTGGTTTGTTATGTAGGCTACATGTTAGACTGCAGATCCTTTTTTAATTGCGATTTATTTATGAAAGTGAAAACGGCAACACATGAACCATGACAGAGCAGGGAAAGAAGAATATGTTGATTGTAGTGGATGTTCTTTGTGTCCTCGTTGGTAAGTGAAGCAGCCCTTTCTCCTTCTATCAACATGGCTGAGATGTGATGCGTGTCATCTCGCTATATTATCGCTTTACCAACATGCGTGACAATGCTTAGAAATTATTAGACATTTGCTATGCATTTTGCAAAGGCAACGTCAATCTAGGAAACTTACAAACTGCAAATTCCTTGCAGACAGACGATTTACTCAGATTTAGCCTATGTCAGTGCTATTGCTATATGGGTTATTGGGTATACTAACTGTGGTTGCAACTTAAGTTGCAAGCGTTCCAAAAGTGACTCAAGCCACCGCCTGCACCTGGCAATAATAGATAATGCTTGGGCTTTCCACGTGGAAAAGACCCGCCGCTACTGCTTTGCTATATGGGAGTCTGGGACCAGCACATAATACCTATATCATATTATGATAGTTAAACGTGGCCGTGATTAGCCCTAGTAACATATTGGGTCAATTTAGGTGTCAGTCAGCTGCGTTGCTCATGTCTTGTTAAAACAGGCCGTCTTTCCCAACAACCAAATCGAGTGAGTGACATGCATGTTTTCACCCGTTCACACCCAGAGCTGTGGTAAGAATGTTATTGATCATCATCATAGTAATGATCTGTGACTGACTTATGCTTATGTCATCAAGGAGCAGAAGTGAAGAAGATGCAGTTCAGCCAGATGACGCATCTTTTTTATTGAAAGTTATTTAGCAATATGAAAAAGCGTTCATACATTGCTAATGTATCTTGTGAACAACTGAGTTGTGTGAGGAACTTTTTAGCCTTAGCCTAAATTAAGTGCCTAGCTCTGTCTGATCCTGTCTGTCTATATCTGGCGGTTATGTATTTGGTCAAATTGAAGTCGTAGGCTACAGCAATGTATAAACCAAAGTCCAGGCATTGTCCTCATGGCCTCTTTTGCATTGTTCTCGTGACCTCTTGGCTCTTTTGCATAATGACATGTACCCTGTGGCGCTTAGTGTGTTTGTGTGTGTGTGTCATATTGTCATTACTGATCTGTTCTAACTTGCCCAGGAGTTGAAAAACTGCATGTTTAGGACTTGCTTTGGGATGGACAAAGTCTTTATACATCTTGTACCTTCTATCCACACAATGTGAGTGATAGTAGAGGTGGTAAGGATAAAAAAATCACACCTGTGTGAAGTGAGGGGCGCTCTTATCATCATAGTGATCATACATCATCTCATTCTGGTCAAAATGGCCGATTTGCTCGTCTACATATGACGTAAAATTTCCTTTCATTGTCAATGGCATTTCATGTTTCCACAAAAAGCCGATTTGTTCAGACACATATGACGTAAATTCTCCTTTCATTGTCAATGGCAATGAAAAAACAAAAACAAGTGCAAATTATTATTAGCCTATCTATCTATCTCACATTTTTTGAAGCGAGCAGCTATTGTTTGGCATTTAGTGTGCTTTAATAGTTATAATTAATGCAGGTTGGTATAACATAACATTCTCACCAACCGAGAGAGACAGATTCTATACAGTAGCCTACCTGTGTTTAGAAAACTGGAAGGTCTCCCAGAAAGGAGGTACCATTTTTCTGTGTGCGTCTGGTTGTGGAGCCACCTGGTGAGTGACAGGGAGGAATGATAATGGTTACCCTTTCCTTTTAACCTCTACCATAACTAGTGGGCACGCATGCACATGTTTGCATTCGTCCACTTCCGCACATGAAAAGAGTTCATGTGGACATGAATACCAAAAGTCCCAATCTCTGTGGGATCCAGGGTGAAATTATTGAAACGTATCCTGTTCATTAAAAAAATCGATTGAGTTAATTTACAATGAGAATATAAATATAATGTACACATCACATATCCAATATCCTCATGGCTTTGAGAATCGCTGATATAGAGCACCGAAGTCCTGACGTAACTCGCTCATCCCTTCGATTCCCCTGGTTCGCGGAATTAATTTCTCTATGGAGAATAACATGGGGTGATCTTAATATCGTCTACTATAAGCGTTGTCGTCCAAAAATAAACAAGCTGTCTCTGCGTTATTGTCAGGGAGGTGTAGGTGTCTCTATCGTTTGCAACAGTCAGTCACTCATATATGATAGTCTGCTTCTAGCGAAAATGTAACTAATTCAGTAGCAGTAACATTAGCGTTTTCTCTCAGTCAGTTGATTCTTCATATCCATATGAGTGAAGTGGCCGGGATGACATGTTTATTTTACAAACACAGTTCTTATATGAAGCAATCTAAAAATTCTCCTATGGCGATTTCAATGCAACTAAAAAAATACATGAACCTGGGGACTGACGCCCTCTACTGAAAGTGACGTCAGACTTCAGTGCTCTATAATGCTGTATGTCCCTAACACGAATGCCTTTCAGTGTAGTATGTATGGTAACCCGCCTGGGTCATAATTTGTCTCTATCCCTAGCACGTATCGTAATAAATAAACCCATGTGAAGAAACTCCACACAGAAATTTGTTTTATGAACTAAAGAATCAAGATTCCCAAAAATGTTTTTGTAATTAGTTTTAATTTGATCCCCTCAGTCATATTGTGATGTCACTTCTTGTTTGATTGGTACATATGACTAGAGAAAATAAAACGTGAGTCAGACATTGTACAGGATTACACACGTCCCATCATTTCAGTTACATTTTTTATGGTATTTTTTATTTTGACCTATAATAACATGCCGGAATTGGGACACCAGGGTTAAACTGGGTGGGATTTTCCGTCCCATGATGCCCACATATGTACTTTTTCTGTTTGTGTTGGTCTCCCTTGGGATTGATGATCTGCTGCGGTCTGTAGGCCTAGAAGGACAAACAGGTTTGAACCCCAATTTTGTGTGTGTTTTTAATTTTTTCTGGGTTTCCTCACTGTAGCAGCAGATTGATATGGATGGAATGTGCTGAGTTTCCAAATTGTAACTGATCTCTGGAGCATACTCATTCTTTTATTCCAATCCCCTCCCTCCCTATGACACTGTCATTCTCTTTTGTCTTTTTTTTTTGCTTGTCCCCCACTGCTCTGCCCTTTATTTAACTCTGTCCCCATATAATACTATTTTCTCTATCAGTGTAAGTCTACACTCTATTTTGCGTGGCCGAAGAAAATCAGGGTTATTTTGGCTTAATGTTGGGGTACCCAGCCTCCTAAAAGAGAGAGACAGACTCGGACAGTCTCTGTGCATGGCAGGCTTTAGACTGGATCAGGCTTTCCACAGCTACCCCACAACACAGAAGGCACTGTGCAGTGCAGACAGCAGACCAGAAGCTCTCAATGTTTTAACCACCAGTAAGACACCCTGAGGGCAAGAAGCGAGGGCGAGGTCGGGTGCACACATCCGCCTGGGTGACGGCAGACAGCTGGGCGAGCGCTGGCGCTTTGGCATGGGGGAGGGGGAGTCAGATCAACATATGGAATTAATTCTGTACTGGCCATATATGGAGCGTGTCTTGAGTGTACAGGGCTTAATGAGGTCAGATCAACATATGGAATGTCAATGGGTCAGCTTCATATATGGAGATCTAAGGGTGGCAGCGGGGACAGTGTCTTGAGTTTACAGGGTTTGATGAGGGCCCAGGTAGGGCCGGCCTTAATTTTTCGGGCCTATTGAGAACTCTAGTTTTCGCTGGCTGCCGGGGGCACTAATAACTTTGGGGCAGGCCCGTCTAGAGCTTGAATGGACAGGTATCAGTCTAAAGGGAGACATCGAAGAGGAAGGATGGATGGGGAAGGATCAACATATGGAATGTCAGAACAGGTCAGCTCCATATATGGAGATCTAAGGGTTTGGATGTAGAGTTGCTGGCCAATATTTATAACATCAGCGATCTCCATATATGGACCCTCCCATATATGGGCTTAATATTGATGACATCAGGGATCTCCATCCCTGATGATGTCACAAGGCATGACCATATATGGCGTGGGGTGACGGCTGGATGGACTGACTGACGGAAAATGTATGTTTTCATAGTAAATGTGACCTGAGTGAGTCGCAATAATACTAAATATACAATGCCTAAACACAAATCTCACTTGAATTGGATTGCAATACTTTACCCTGCTCTCTATCCAGCTCTCTCATTCATTATCATCCGCTATGTGAATATATTTGTCACTGCCATCTCGCTTCCTAGCTGCAGTGCTGACTCACCTTTTCTCTCATTCTTCCCACAAACCGTCTCCTTTGACCAGGTGTCTGTTTCTCACACTTCTTTTCTCTGACATTATTTCTCTCATTCTCTCTACTCTAGTCTCTTTTCTCACTCTTCTCCACACTCTCCTCCTCTCACTCGCCTGTCATCTTTGTTATCAATGCAGGCAACAATGTTTACACACACACAGACGCGCACACACACACACTCACGCATGTTTTCACAATTGTACATAAAGTTTAGACTTTTGTTACAAAGGACGGACGCATATATGCACGCAGAAACATGTTTACACCCTTGCTCGTAAAGTAGTTTATAGACTTTTGACACAAAGGAAGGACGCGTTGCAGGCAGGCACACACACACACCATTATGCAGGGCAGACCAACGCTAGCCTCGGAAAGACCAACGCAAACAAACAAAATGGGCTCTGTTCAGGTCTCTGTGATTCCCATAGGGCGCTTGCCTTATAGGGTAATTAACCGTTTTCACTTGTTTACCGAGTTCAACCGTTGGCCTTTACCCTTGTGTTCTGACACATTGAAGAGCTGCAATCTCTCAGACAACAGCTGTTGCTGCTTTTTGTTTCAGGCTTGCTGAATTCATCTGTATCACTATCCATTCCTTTTCCATCTTTTAGTTTGACGATGACACCGTTTCAGTTGACGATGATCACGTGGCAGCCATTTTGCGCTTATGCCATATTCGGTGGGGTGGGGCTTATGACACAAGAGCATGGTCCAGAGTCAATGGGCTGTATTTTGCGTGTCTTAAGAACCAGGTCTTATTCCCTAACTTGAGTAAACTAAAGACCTGGAGGCGTGATCAATGCCATTTGGCTATTCTGAGTGGCCAAAGAGCATTGATCACGCCTCCAGGTCTTTAGTTTACTCAAGTTAGGGAATAAGACCTGGTTCTTAAGACACGCAAAATACAGCCCAATGGCTCCAAAGTCATTTACATCACTGGCGTTTCCAGGAATTACATTTTGGGCAGGCAAGATGTTTTAATTGTTATCCCCCTGCGCACAATCAGTAGCACTAAAGGTTTTCAAAGAGATATACCTGCCAGACAGTAGGATACAAAGGCTGAAAGGCATGCATAATTTGCATTCCAATGGGTGATTGAAGGTCGCGCTCTATACACGCAACGGCCAATCCGCTGTCCACTAATGGTTCTCAGGTCTTGTTTTTGTCCTCGGTGTATGGATTTTGGCCAGGCAGAAATGGATTTGGACAGGCGTCCACCTGTCCTGGCCTTATTGTAGATGCGCCACTGATTTACATCATCCACACCGAGTCAGATTGGCAAGTGTTAACAGGTCAATGTCATTTCTAAGGCAGATACAGAATATGTGTATTGAGGCTGATATGTTGACCCAGTTTGTATTATCTCTCTCAAAGGCTCTGATATCCATAATTATTGAAGTGAACTCTCTAACTGGCCTAAAAGGCATCTTCTGTGCACATACCTTCCATTCTAGGCAGGCATACATTATTTTTAATCCTATCCCTATGTTATATTCTAAGCGTTTTAATCACTCTTATTGATTACAGTAAGAGTAGTGAAAAATCTGAAAATCAACAACCTTATCAACTGGGTAACTTCAAACTAACTGAAACTAAAAGTACTTGAGAAACACATCTGCCATATCGGCATCCTTAGCTGCCCATCCTGATCTGCACAAATTATATTGTATAAGCCTGGCAATCACTATTCAGTAGTTCCTGCTGTTGGTTTGGACTTGTTCGGGTGACAGACATGTGGCAGTTACAGATGCATCTTCTTACGGAGGTAGATGGTGTCGGGGTGCGTGCTAGTACCAGCATATACCTCTAGACTAGAGAAGGGTTTGTTTGCCAATTTAACAACAATTAGGCCTCTCGACTCAGCCAGGTTAACCAAAGTTGTCTGTTCTTTTACGCCTTCCAGACTGCATGCTGACATTGGTCGACACCAAATATTCTAAAGTCAACTAAGCTCACGTCATCATAAACCCTAACAAGACCATTTTGGTCCATTTTACACTCAGACGTAACCATTTGAAAAGTCGTTTTTTATATTTTTATTTAATTTAAATATTTGCCTGTAATGACATGGAAATGGAAACGGGTGTGCCAGTTAAAAGCGGTTAAACCAACACTTCAAGTAAATACGAAAGCTGTGAGCTTGTAGATCGGCTATTTTCACTATATTTGAAATAATGCTTATAATATATTTTGAACGTTTGGGTCTCAAGAGACTAGAAATGTTATTTAGTGGAGTAAAATATTTCTCTTTGAAATGTAATGTTGGAGTGAAAATCATGAGCTTGCAAATGTACAATACTCATGTAAATTTAGTTACAGTGCTTATGATTTTACTGTGTAAAAAGCCTGCTGATTTACTGCATCCAGCCACGTCATGTGAATCACAGCAGCAACAACATGAGATTATGCTGTATATATATATATACTGTTGTTGCACCACAGCTGGCCGGGGACACCAAGTCAAGGGACGTGGGGACACAATGAGGTATCAATGTCACCAGCTGCTGCACTTTGTCCCAGGGGACTGTTATTTATGTGCTATTTGTAACATTTAGCTGACATGTTTGAGATGCTGCTCTCCAACTCTTTTATTGACAAAATGTGTGCAGAAGTGTACATGCAGTCACACACACACACGCACGCACGCGCACGCGCGCGCACACAGGCCATGTCTGCCAAGTATGTGTCAGTGTGAAGTAGGATGTGTTGTTGACTTGCTCCCTTACATTCCTGTGTGAAAATAGATGGAGGGAGTGAGAGATATATAGAGAGAGAAAAGTACCATGTGCTCAACAACTACAACTATGGTGTTTGAGGCAGTACAGCTTACATAATTCTGTCGGGGGACAATAGGGAGCATCATTCTCTTGAGTCTTAAAGCGCAAATAACATGCATTTTAAAACTGCTTTTAATATTTAATAATCATATGGTCTATGTCCCTCAAAGTTATTTCTAATGGTTTGAGCCTCAATCACCACTGATATAACCAGGCCTTGTCATTTATTTCTGGACTTTGAAAGCAGTTTTAGCTGTAGTACCACAATGTCCTGAGGTGGTGGGGTGCTGATATGCAGATTATTTAATATTTGAGTCATTATAATACTGATGCTAGATAAAACCAGGCTTGTTTCCATTCCATGCCAGCTTGGAAAATCAACAATGGTGGACATTGTAAACAAAGTGGAAATGCAAATTTGGAACTGAAGACTGAAGAAGAGGAGGAATTATACAAAGTAGGGTGACATTGATGACATCACGATGAGGCCAAAATCAGCCGAGCTGTTCCTGAGAGCAATTTCCATTAAAACACCCATATGACATGAAGGCCTGATTGTTCAAAATTGGTTATTTGTGGGGATAGAAAACACACATGGGAGCCCCAAAAGCACAAAAGAAATAGAAAAAGTTGAATTTTATGTTATAGGTCCTTTAACCCATTTAGATCTGAGGCCAATTTATGTTATCTCCCCTTTTTCACTTATTCGTGGCTTTCAAGTCTTAGTGGAGTTCACTTCATGGAAATGAAATACCCAAGGAATGCAGAATTACACTGTTCTTTTTCCTTTCTCCACAGAGTGGCCAGGAAAAGAAAAAGAAACGTTCACATAAAAAAACGTTCACATAAAAAAATGGGCTATCTTCCAACCAAGCTGCTAAACCTTGATCAAATGGTGTTCACTTGGAAATGAGAAACCAATGGTTTTAGAAATCTTTAGACTTTAGAATTTGTGACTTATGATTTGACTGAGGGGCTGCCATTGTGCATCATCCAGCTTTTCACCAGAGAGAACCTAATATTCACCTAAACCAGAGCAGAACTCCCACCACGGGACTTGGGCAATCAATGAATACAGTTGCAACCACAACCACTATATTAACGGCAAGTTAAAGAATGGTGAACTATCCCTTTTAAAATGAAGTTTGAGGAACCACCTGGCTGCATCATGTTGAGCCCTTGATCAAGACACACTGGTATGGCAGTGGCTCAGGAGGTCTCTGAATTGGAAGGTTCAATCCCTGACTCCTCCTGGCTGTGTGTCGAAGTGTCCATGAAAAAGACAAATGCTCCTGATGAGCAGGTTGGTGCCTTCCGCGTTTTCCACGTCTACCATCGGCGTGTGGCTAAATATGAAATATATTGTAAAATGCTTTGGAGAAAGGCGCTATATGCAGTCCGTTTACTGTATAAATAGTCTTTTTCCCAAAGGGTCTCAGCCTTGGCAATGGGTGGCTGTGATCAGAGAGGGTCACAGTCATTTGCTGTTGTTTCTGTCTGTTGGATGTGGCAGCTTTATGACGGTGGCGATTTGGACCAACACATGTCTTATCTCAAACACTTCAGGAACTGTTCCACTTCCTGTCAAGTCAGAGGTCATGGGGAAGTTGTACTTTTGTCCTATCCCAAATTCCACCTTGTTTATTTTCTCATGGACTCATCGGACCCAATGCTGCTGCCAGTGCCAGACACGATTGTGAAAGTGTAAAACAATACTTTCTCCGCTTCCTTTATCTGTTCTCTGGCCATCCTGTCTGTTTTGTTTCCAGTGAGTGAGAGTGTGTGTGTGTGTGCGCACCTCTACAAGTGTTCCATCTGAGAGAATCCTGGTTATCTATCGTTAGCTCTATCGTTACTTGTGTTCATTTTCTTTGATCTGTCTCATGGCATTTCTCCATCTCTACCAGCTCAGCCCAGTCTCTGGGGGGGGGGGGGGGGGGGGCTGGTGGATTAGAAAAACATACCATGCACTCTGGAATAATAGAGCCCAAAAACAGGCTGCTCCACTAAGATAATGGGAACTACCGTATCTATGGGCTCTGCCCCCAGAGAGTACACCAAAAGAGATGGAGCGTGGACAGTATGAAAGCGGAATTGACTTCCGTGCAGGTCCTGCTGTGGAATCGCGCACACACACACACGCACTGTACATGGTAATGGTGTGCGTGGCAGCGTGCGTATGCGTTTGTCCATGCACGGACGTGTGTTAATCGTGCACATCTGTGTATGTGTGTACTGTGTAAGCGTCAAGGCCTGCCTCGGTCCGCCCACATCCCTACCACCAGGGACCTGTGTCAAACAAGCCATCTCTTATCTAAATGTTATCCTTGCACCCTGCAGAACAAACACTAATTGGTCCAACTTGAAAGAAGAGCCCAGTTCATGCTTGACCTGCTGGGAGGGAGACCGTGGCTGAACACAGTGACCAGAGACATGGGCTGGTTTCACATTGAAACCAGCCCATGTCTCTGGTCCTTAGCTGACAGAATGACTGAAGGACAGACGTACAGGATGCAAAACAGTCTTTGCCAAGCCTGTTGGCCTGGTGGAGACGATGAGCAGACAAAGTTGGACCTGTGTAACCCTATACATTTAAGCTGATAAATGTGTACTCTCTTGATGGACTGAAATTGTCATTTATTTTCACAGTATACACTATAACACAACACTATAAATCACTTTAACAATATAGAGCTTTAACATTTTAACCAAAACATGCCCTGACAGACACAAAGCCCAAATGAGACGCATGCCACTTATGCACATCAAGATATGCCACTTGACCCTACTTTAAATATCTACATGATGGCATTTCTATTGATGCTATGGAACATCATCTAATATATTTACTTCCGGCAGCACATTGCCATTAAATAAGACTTGGTCTAGCAGGGGTCCTGTCCTAGAAGACTCTTTTTTGGGGGGGGGGATTTCCTTCTAATGAATGAAACATTGGAGAAATGAAATAGTTTTTCATTGCTCTGAGCCGTCTGGAAGGCCTTTGGGCCTCCGTGAGAAACACAACTCTATGTTAGGCCTCCTAATATGGGTGAGAACTATATCCTGTGTAATCCCTAGAGAAAAGCATCTGTGTGTTCAGTGATTTGCTTGCGGTTGAAACCCGAAACCACAATTTAGTATTAGCCTCTTCCACTTTTTAATGTCGGCGGAGAGGACTAACACTGAGCCACGGCCAGAGGGAGGAGGGGAAGTGGGGAGGCATAATGGTCACACACCTGATTCTAGCTTCAACAATGAGCTCAGACTTAATGGAACTCCACACTCTGTGTGTGTGTGTGTGTGGTCACAGCAGGTGGCACGTCTCTTTGAGGAAGGAAACAATCTGAGCGTTACACTGTGGCAAATCCACGACTCACAATCTGACCGAAAAATACACATCTCACACTCCGATGTCAAGCTCATTAACTGACAGCAGTACCGCAAATAGTTCTTAAAAACAGGAAAGCAATTTAAAGGCTTCAATGTAGAAAGTTCCTGACATCAAGCTAGTAGAGCTAGGCTATTGTCCTGTTCAGATTTAAGAGACAGTTTTATGTTCGTCTGGTGCCACTGTGCCAGTCTGGACCTAAGCTTTTGTCTGGGCTCCCTCTGCGTCACTCACTCATGCTAATCGGAGAACTAGGGTTATGCAAGTATTCTAAAGTTATCCTCTTTCCCTGCCTGACCCTCCCACCCCCTCCTTCTCTATTTGTCTTTCTCCTCACAAGCATGTGAAGAAGATGGGGGTGGAGGAATTAGAAATAACAACCTCTTCCGTGAGAGATCAGTTTGAGGGAATTTCACATGATGACACTATAAATACACGGTTATCCGAACCCTTACACTACAGCTTGTATGCGTATATATATATATATATATATATATATAATATATACACATACACACACACACGATACATGTGTGGTTGGTGGGACATGCATGCACACTGTATGTGTACATTGAGAAGAAAAAGAGAGCTCATTCAGCTAATTTTGTAATGTGTCTATGTGTCTTACATTGAGGGCTGTACATCCGTCCGGTCAAGCTTTTGGCTCCCAGGCCCATGACTAGTGTAAATGCTGCTCCAAGGTCATAGGTCAAGGCTGTTCTGCCCAGAAGTGTATCCATGGTGACAGGAGCTTCCTCTCTGTTTCCTGAGCCCCTATGTCGTGGTAGAGTGGCACATGTCGTGACATGTGTGACTGCTCTGAGTCTGAACACATTCCTAAGGGGTGATAGAACTGTTGCCCTGACTAGTACTGCTACTGTAGCGACCCACACTAGCCTTACTCCAATTTATCTGAGAAAGGGTCTGTAGCCTGCTAGTGTGTGTGTGTGTGTGTGTGTGTGTGTGGTAGGTATTATTTATGTATGTCTCAGTATCGGTACGTCTTTATTTAATTTTTTTACAGTGATAACAGAAAAATGCACAAAAAGTCTTTGACCGAAACGTTGCCTAATAAAAGTGTTCATATTGTGCATCAAGTGCAGACGGTGTGCGGGTCTTGTGCATTTTGTGCATTTTTCTGAATACATTAATTTGAGACCTGCCTACGCACACGCGCCTATCGGGTGTGCATAAGACTTTGTTGCCTATTACAATGATAACAAACATCAATTCATCATTAGTGGCAGACTAGTGCTAGCTGGCGCGCTCGGCCGATACCTACACAGCAGTGCCTTTCCTCCTAGTTTCACACAGGCGTTCACAGAACATCCTACTGCTGCAGAGATCCCCAATTATAATTATTATTGTTCCTTATGTGGATGTGCCAGTAATATTCTGCTGACACTGTGCCAGTTGGACTAATGCATGACAGACAGACTTATCTAACTAGCAAATGAATGTTGGAGAAGCACATTAGATCAGATCGTGCTCGCAGAACAAGAAATGCATTATTGTTATTGGGTTGACCCATTTCACAAGGACATCTTTTAGTCCTTTAGCCAGCTGTACCGATTCGGCTGCTGCGTGTCTGTGTTTACTTTAAAGGTATATTCAGTGATTTCACTTAATTCAAATATCACTTATTTTTTTGTTTTGTTGTGATAATCCTCTCTACTATAGAGTGTGCTGACCATATAAGGAGTTCCTCCCTGTCCCCAGTTAACCCCTGGGGGTCAGAAAACCTTAGGTTTCGTTTTTGGCTCTCTATCCTGATTGGATGAAAGGCTTAGGTCCCAGCCAAAAACGAAACCTAAGGTTTTTTGAGTGAAATCACTGAATATACCTTTAAGGTAAATATGGCATTGACTCATTGTGTGTCAATATGGAGTCTGTGTGGTGGCTGAGTTGAACCACTGATGTTCTGTGCTTCTCCGTCCCTCTCTCCAGCGGGCCTGCCGTCAGTCATCCTCACTGTGATGTTCAGCCCCTACCAGAGGGGAATCTACTGTGATGACACAAGCATCAGCTACCCATACAAGAGGGACACCATCTCCCATGCGGCAATGGCAGCGGTCACCATTAGCTGTTCCATACTCATTGTGAGTACCAACACCATAGGATAGTGTAATGATGGACCCATAGTTACTGTGTACATAGTTACTGTGTCATTTACATTATAAAGGGTTTGTATTTGTAATGTTTAGCTCTTAGTCGGAAGAATGTGATGTGAACAGGTGTTCTGAAGTAAGTTATGAAGTAATTATTGGTCATTGGAATTAGAAAAATTGCCTCTAAAATAAACCTACTGTAATAGACAGTAAACATTGCTTCTAATGGTTAGAACAAGAGACAAATTATTTAGGGAAATTATGTTGAGTGTTGGGAAATTGAGGATTGCAACAATGTCATCTGTTATCACCACTCCTATGTGCATTTTTGGTGCTTACTGTATGGCCTCCAATTCACTCCAGATCACATCGGGCGAGGCGTACCTAGTGTACACCAAGCGACTTCGCTCCAACTCCAAGTTCAACCGGTACCTCGCAGCGCTCTACAAGGTAGTGGGCACCTTCCTGTTTGGAGCCGCCGTTAGCCAGTCGCTGACTGACCTGGCTAAGTTCACCATTGGCCGGCCCCGCCCAAACTTCCTCGCTGTGTGTGCTCCAAGCGTTTGCAATGGATACACGCTGCACATCAACTGCACCGGCAACCTCCGCAATGTTACTGAGTCCAGGTATGACTTCATCACTCCATTGATTCAAAAGCTTTAGAGTTTTAGCTGGATTTTATAACAATAGTAACTAGAAAAAGGCCACAGGTCTCCGCCATGTCCGGTAGATATTGTAGGCCAGCAGTGTTGATGGAATATGCAATATCGGACAGATCCGTCTTGATTATATGACTAGAGATAATGTGTAACGATTTGTGTGATGTTAGGACAAAATGTGTAGGAGTAATATAAAAAAGTGTTTTGCAAAAATAGACCTGCTGGTGGCGGGAGGGTGGGTGTGGGGTTAGGTATGGTGATGTAAAAGTGAGTTACCCCAATTGGGTTCAAATGGTCTTAAAATGTATATTAAAATACTAAATGACTAGTGTACATGCTGTGACAAGAAATAGTGTGTAACTTTTACTCAAGCAAGTACAATGTTATTCAAGTACTATATAAATGAAGAGCATGGAGAAACTGTTATGTACGTGTACTGTTACTGTAAAGATAATGTGTGGTCTCATCTCGACCTTCCTTCCTAGGTTATCATTTTACTCTGGTCACTCCTCATTTGGGATGTACTGCATGCTCTTTCTGTCGGTAAGTGTCACATCATTTTGGCATTTAAAACACATTTTGCTGTTGGATGGATTTTATTCAGTGTGTCTATGCCATGTTTCCTGTCTATCTTCTCTGTCCTAATAATAGTCGTGTCTAATAAATAAATGCCCTTTTATGTTTGCTTTTACTTTGTTTTAACCACTTGAACCCTAGCATCCCTATTCGAATGCAAGCATTTGGGGAGAATAGCATATCTACAACATTGCATCGCATTGCGAGGTTGTAGGTTGGCTATTTTCAGCGATGTAAGGGGGAAAAAGAGCTGACCTAGTATAAAGCCCGAAGGGACCCCAGACAATTAGGGTTTAGGTGGTAAAATGACTGTTCTAAAACGGGTAGTCCCAATACTTGATTCTGATTGACTGGTTACCGTCACGTGATCAGTGTAAATTCCACCGATAACCCACTCCTTCAATCACTGGGGCTACTTGCCGAGCAAAACAAGGAAGTGATGTGGCTCGCTCTGGTGGCGCAAAGCGTAGCTACTTTTGTGAATTCAATCGTTTTATTAGGTTAATATAGCTATATGTTTGTAAACGTTTTAGAAAAGCAATAAGCCACTCGAGGCCCCAGCTTACCGGCTGCGCCTCGGGTCTGCCTACGCCCCCAGCCAGTGTAAAATACCCGGTAACCTGAGACCTCTCGTGGCTTATTGCTTAAATTTGTAACGTGCCGTATTCAAAACATGGGTGCATTTTTGTGTATGTCTAGCTGTATGTACAGGCGCGCATGCAGGGCAAGTGGACACGGCTGGTCAGACCCACCATCCAATTCTTCCTGATTGCATTTGCTGTGTATGTTGCATACACACGTGTGTCTGACTACAAACACCACTGGAGCGATGTGCTGGTGGGAATGCTTCAAGGAGCCCTCATCGCCGTGCTCACTGTGAGTATGGGGTTGTAAATATAGGGGTTTTAGAGTAATTTATTTCAAATTAATTTAGATAGAATATTGTAACATGTAAAGGCATTTTATTGTGCTTGTAGACAAAAATGGTTATTGGAGTTATCTAAAACTATACTTAAAACGAGTTAAACAGGTAAATAAAACCGAAAACTAAATGTACTACTAACTGAAACTATATGTTATGTACATAAAAAAACGCTAAAATGCCATACAAATAGTGTTTGTGAATGTTTGTCAACACAACAAGCATGAGGAGGAAACAAAATTCATGCCTCGGGTGGTCCGCGATCGTCCCACGATAGGATTGCTTATCCGTAAGCTAACTTCAGTTAAGGCCCAGGGTAATTTTTGCCCCTTGAATAAGGCTCCTCACTGAAACAATGCTGGCAGTCAATGTGTTTTTCGATGTCTACATGCCTGTGGTGTATTACACAACACGTATTCTGAACTTGTTAAATCTTGCCCCTGACACATAACCGCCATAGTATAATAAAAATCGAATAGTGAAACTAATAAAACCTAGAATGTGCTCCTCAGAACACAGATCTCTGCCAGGCTGGGTTGGCTAACCAGGGTTGTTTCAGTCATGGCCATGGGATATAGCCATCAGGACATGAGTTGGCTATGGCGGAAATGAGTTGTGTAGAAATTGTAAGCCCCCCCCCCCCCTACAGCTATGGAGGTTATTTGATTTTTCATTTTATTTATCAAATACTTTCGAATTGTTTTTGAATTGATGAAAAGTTGTGATTTTCTTAGTTACATTTATTTTTAAATATTTTGATTTAATATACAATTTACAATTTAGGCATTTAGCAGACACTCTTAATCCAGAGCAATTTACATTAAGCAAGAACAAAAAAGCATGGCAATATATCATATACATACAAAAGTAGTTATCATGAATCATACGTCAAGCTAAGAACGTAACAGTGAAATATCTATATAATGAAACTATGCATACATTATGTATTAGTGCTATGTTTACATACAATACTACATAGAATGCTATTGAAGTTAATATATATATATATATATATATATATGGGTCCCGACTCCCGATCCACTGGAAACATTGGTTTAGACTTTAGAGGACCCTCAATGTGATTTAAATTAGATTCTTTAGAAGTCTTAAACTAGTCCACCCGAACCGAAAATACCTGGCCCTATAACTCCATGGAATGAAGCACCATGACATGTGTGATTATGGATTCCTTCTTTAATGACCGTGGTCACTGCTATGGTGTTGTTACTCCTCTCCTCTCAGGTCCGATATGTCTCAGACTTCTTTAAGCAGCGGCCCCTTCACTGTACACGAGAAGACCCGGCCGAGAATGAACACCTGGAACGTAAACCCACCCCGCAGGCCCCTGACTCACAACAAGGAAACCACTACAACTACAATGCATGAACACATTACTACAACAGCTATATGACAACGCACCGACTATGTGTACCACTAAATCTACGATAACTTGTAGATGCATAAAGACAATAACCACTAGCCTTCAATCGTGACATATGCCATCCCTGAAGATAGCCTCAGAACAGTTTTACAGGTAACAAGGCTCAAATAATCAAGGCTATACCCGTGTCTCACACGGAAAATAGCAGATCTACAAGCTCACAACTTATCATGCTGAGATATAGATGTAGAACAGTTATTGTTTGCGTGAGACAGCACCACACAGCCAAGTATAAATCAAGCGTCAGTGTGTGTGTGTGTGTGTGTGTGTGTGTACGAAACGTCTCCATGAATGTTGTGGTAATGTCCAATGTGTGTGTTGAGTATATTGTGTATACCTGTAGCATTTATATAAGTTGAGTGTGTTCAATATTTGACAGTGCGTAACCTTTATAATCTTTTGCTATGTTTGTTTTAACGCTGTGTTGTCTTTATATACAAATGGTTTTAAGCTAATTGATAGTCATTTTCCAATATAAACATGTCAAACTATGAGTAAACTGCCAAAGACTGCCAAAGTTATTTTATCACAGTAAAATCCTGTGATAAACTAACACTTAAAGGACCACTTCACCACTTTTCCTACTTGGTCTGTGTCTCATAGGAGGGCTGTGGGCAGTTCAGAAACCTGTCCACCAGTGACATCATCGTTTTTTAGAAGATTTAAAAAAATATATATATTTAGATTTTTATTATCGTGAAAACGGAGGCTTCCATTTTCGCATTGCAACTTTTCAGGAATAGAAAACCTACAGTCTATAGAGCGTCGCAGTCCCACCCCCTTTCAGAACGACGAGTGGCCCAGGAAATGAATCCCAATGCATTTTGCCCATAGGGTTTTCTTATGCCCATAGGGTTTTCTTAAAGTATTTATTTAAAGACTGTTACGCCGCGGACAAAGCCAACTCGGATCGTGACAAAACATAGTGTTTATTGTCATGATTTGTCACGATCCGAGTTGGCTTTGTCCGCGGCGTAACCGTCTTTAAATAAATACTTTAAGAAAAGCCTATGGGCAAAATGCATTGGGATTCATTTCCTGGGCCACTCGTCGTTCTGAAAGGGGGTGGGACTGCGACGCTCTATTAGCTTGGATTCCCCATCGATGAGGTCACTGGTGGACGGTTTCTGAACTGCCCACAGCCCTCTTATGAGACACAGAGTAGAAACACATTGTGCTATTTTATCATGATCATTATCATTAGGGAGGACAATTTATATGAAGATCGGTTGAAAAGTGGTGAAGTCGTCCTCTGAGATAAATTAACACTGATGATCTTTAAGGTATATTAACTTTCTGCGGATTTCAAAACGATCTCTCAGTCCTTCAACAGAGCAACTAAATCATGGTATTAATTCCCCAATTTGTTGCCACGTACCTATAGGTTCATTTCAGATAAGCAGTTATTTTATGAGCATTGTGTCTACACTGGAAAACAGATTGTATTTAACCTATCTACTATCCTGGTCACTTTTTTATTTTCTGTGCCTTGTGAGTGTTATATATGCCTGTTTTGTTGTGATGGACTGCTGAAATGGTCACATGTGTACCATTATGTACCTGTACAGTACTAACATTTTCTATTTTATTATAACTATCTAATAAACTATTTTTTAAATATGCATTACATCTACTTTGTTTTGAAATTACTGTTTATACTAAGCTTTTAGCTTGTGGCCGCGTCCTCACTGTGTGGAACTCACTCCCAACTCACATCAGAGCTGTCCCAATCCTCACCACGTTTAAAGCTACACACCTTCCCGGGTACTGCCCATAAATCAGACCTCCTGTTAGTCCGACCTGTGCTGCGGGTTACAAATCACCCGTGCTGCGGGTTACTGTGAGGTTGGGTTTCTGGTTGAAGGACTTCAGTGTTTTGTACCATACTATTGTATACGTACACAGCAAAAAAAATTGCTTTCGCCATCTTTGTTGAAGAGGAGTCTGGGCAATTAAGATTTAGTCTTACTAGAAACACTAAAAGTTTCAAAATCTTATATTTAGATTTAGTCTGGCTTAATCTAGTCACCTCTGGGGTGAGATTACTGGAGGTCAATGCTTAAAGTGTGATTGCCTTTGAGGGGATTAAGTCCACCCATCAGGCCAATTATTGTCAACCTCAGACCATCAGATCCTGGTCTGATTTTGAATCTAAATGGCTTTGTGTTTATGCTATTGTCCGACCTGTGCTGCGGGTTACAAATCGCCTGTGCTGTGGGTTACAAATCACCCGTGCTGCAGGTTACTGTGAGGTTAGGGTTTGGGATAGTGTTAGTTCGGAACTAGTTTTCTTAAAGTTGTTTTTATTTTGTTTCTCTAAAGCAACTTTGAGTACCTAGAAAAGCGTATATAAATCGTATATAGGCCTATTATTATGGATGGCTGGATCATGAACAACATGATGAACCAAAGGGTGTACACTGTACAGCCTTATAACCAACAAAAACTCCACTCCTTTCTCTCTATATGAATATTTTGTGCACGATCCACATTGCAAAAGCTTCTATCCCTTTTCTTGTGTGTGTGTGTGTGTGTGTGTGTGTGTGTGTGTGTGTGTGTATGTGTGTGCGCGCGTGCTCATGTGCACGTGTGTCGTATTGAGTGAGAGATCGAGTGTGAGAGAGAGAAGGGAGAGGAGAGGAGATGACACTTGTTTTGGTATTTGTGGGTAAGCACGCAAACGGTTTAATTTTTATTTGTGTTCACTCAACCCTTGGACCCTGTGTTCTGTTGAAAATGTGCTCAACAAATACAGACATTGTTCATGCCTGGGCATGTTGTTGGGAGTTGTGGGATTCCTCAGTGCCAGAGTAGAGATGAGACTGCCTCCTAGACCTTAGAAGAAAATAACAACTTGCTCTTCAGTCTTCAGATATCACTAAGCTGCAAGCTGCTTACCTACAACATACTGTACACTGCCACCTTGTGCGTGGCAACCTTTACTATTTTACCAGGCAAATATTAATTTTGTATATCTTATTTGATGTGATCTTTAATTCTTAATAATAGAATATGATTTTCCCAAAATTGCCAGGTCTATGTGGTTAACTTTATAATTGTATGTACTAATGTAACCCTGGACATCGGGGTCCAGTATGAAAATACGGGTCAGCTGTAGTATGATCACAGTAATTTTTTATTTATTTTTTTGCGGCTTACGCCTTTAATTGTTTTTTTGAAGGGACAGACAGTAGGCTGACAGGAAACGGGAGAGAGATGGGGGGATGACATGCAGTAAAGGCCGTGTCGGGCTCGGGAGTCGAACCCGCGGCACACTGCGACTGGATTACCAGTCAGGTGCCCAGACGGTTACGCCACCGCCTGGGCCAGGTCACAGTCATTTTGACTCATTCTCAAATCTCAATCTCACTTTATCATAGAAGTGACTAATCTAAAGGGAATTCTGAAACTTGTAATTCATTACTCTATTAGTCTATTATTGAAGTGAAGGTTTGGCTTCTCAAAGGCTGACTCAAAGCAATTCAAATGTTGAGTCACTTGGGTAATGTTTTCCCTTAATTTGATGCACTAGAGCGGTGCCCATGGGCACTGGCCTACTTGGAATTATGCAAGTTGGAATGCATGCCACCCTGCTATTATGTCTATGTCCCTTTTATGCCCATATTTGGGGTTATTTGCCCAAATATGGAGTATATACAGATGTCAGAAGACATTGTGAAGTCAGAACAGGCCAGCTCCCCTATATGGAGATGTCCAGAGCCCGGGAAAAGGCTTTCGTGCTAGTGCTGGACAACCGGCCATCCGACAGACTTGACACCGGGCACTGCACTCCCTGTAGTGGTGTGAAACGCCTGTGTCAAATGAAGTCGGCGGGGCGAACGGTTCCCAAGTTACCGGTATGTGGATTACAGACGTACACACGTACGTAGACTAGGTACACAGAGACGTGGTGCATTTATATTAGGACTAGAGCGGTGCCCATTGGCCACTGCCCTACTTGGAAAGATAAAAGTTGGAAATGCATGCCCCACCCAGTTATTACTGGCTCGTATGCACCGTCCCAGCCGTCCCGCCAATTTTGATGCGTATGCACCGTCCCAGCAAATGACGTAATGACTAATTGTGCCTGATACGGCAGTGGTGCCAGATTACATACATGTATTATACATATACTATGTATATGTATAAAACCAATGGTTTTCGATCGTGGTGACGAAATGACGATATGTTTTAGTGTCGGGAGGATTAAAGGTAATGCTCCTATGTATACATGTATGTAATCTGGCACCACTGCCGTATCAAGCACAATTAGTCATTACGTCATTTGCTGGGACGGTGCATACGCATCAAAATTGGCGGGACGGCTGGGATGGTGCATACGGCGCAAAGTAACCACAGTATACCGCTAATCAACTTACAAAATACATATACATAGTATATGTATAACTAGCTCTCAATGATGACGTAATAAAGATGTGGATTAAAGGACCCAATGCCAGAGTGTAATTGGTTTTCGATGGTGATGTAATGACGATATGTTTTAGTGTTGGAAGGATTAAAGGTAATGCTCCTATGTATACTGTACATTTATGTAATCTGGCACCACTGCCGTATCAGGCACAAGTAGTCAGCCAAAAACTGAGGAGTAAATTGTGATTTCTTCACAGTATTCTAATTTTTTGAAATTCTGTTTTAGACACAGACATAACTAGAACTGCACTCTGTCGAGTGCATACTTGCTTGTTGCACACTAGTAGGCCATAAATGGCCTACTAGTGCGCAAGCAGAGCGCGCAAGTACTTTCGACCGCTACAAACTGTCAAATCTCAGTTTTTGCAGAGCATCAATGTTTTAGGGAGTTCACCTTCTTATTTAAACACTCTTTTACAATGGAAAACTAAACTATTTCATACTCGCTCTCAAGATTATTAGAATATTACTATTGTTAGAATATTAAAAGCAATAAAAGAAATACAGTATACTATACATCTAATCTCTAAAAGGTTAAGTATTTCCTTCTCAGCTGAATGTTCTTGTGGCTCTAGAGGTATGTCAGGGGGTTTATGAACTAAAGGTTTAATGTCCTAAAGAACATTTTCAATGTCCATCTGAATTCTAAAAGATGGGTTAAGTATTACACTCAGTTGTGTCTTTCAAACCTGTGTGGCTCGAGAGGTAAATCTGGGCTCTATTTTTTTGTTCTTAGTTCTATTTATAGTGACTCATAGGAATAGACTATGTGACAACCAGGTATAGTCTGGTGACCACCCGAGAGATGGTTGAGAGCCGGAAT
The DNA here is from genome assembly GCF_964188405.1 of Protomyctophum parallelum. Classification (NCBI taxonomy): domain Eukaryota; kingdom Metazoa; phylum Chordata; class Actinopteri; order Myctophiformes; family Myctophidae; genus Protomyctophum; species Protomyctophum parallelum. The sequence continues at coordinate 24,217,654 of NC_139718.1, read as the reverse complement.
GTAGACGGCACCCGGGAGCAGTATGGGTTGGTGCCTCACACTGTGTCTTCCGTGAGGAGGAGGCCCAACAGCCCAACAGGCCTTTAGGAGGGCCATTCAAGCCACAGCCACAAGCGGAGTCTGCAGCACCACTGTTCCCCTGCTGGTGGAGCCTGCGGAATCATTGCTGAATCCGCAATGGATCCTCAAGAATCTGCCACTCCTGAATTAAGTGTCTGGTGCTGGGAGTCTGGTGCAACGCACAGGTCCTGGCTGCACCTGGTGAGAGCAGGAGTGGACCTGGTGAGATGTAAGAGGGGCCCGGACAGGAGTCAACCCACAGAGCCTAGTCCTTCCATGTGCCGGACCTCCCAGTACCGGCAGAGTAGTTCGGGAGCGGTGGACGGTGTGGCCCTGGTCTTAAGTAGTAGTAGCATGCCAAAGTTATACATTTCTAATTTTTGGTTTCGGACGGCATACTATAGCATGTCGTTTTTTTTGGAGGATTTGAAAAAAAGATGAAAATCATGAAAAAACGACATACTCTAGTTCATGGTTTCGGACGGCATACTATATAGCATGTCATTTTTCGTGATTTTGGAGGATTTGAAAAAAAGATGAAAATTATGAAAAAACGACATACTATAGTCCACGGTTTCGGACGGCATACTAGTATGTCATATTTTCATGATTTTGGGACAATATTTCATAGCCAGGTCTTGAACCTGCGGCCTCCTGATTCCCAGGCAGGCTCTGTACCCAGTGAATCACTGCTCATGCTGTTCTCAAAAGGCCATTCCATTGTGGTTCATAAACATTCAAACGTCTAGAGATAAACAACAGCAAAAGAAACAATAGACAAATCTCCTGTTATTTTATTTATTTTATTTTATTTTTGTATCAATGTTGTTACTCAAAGGGAACAGCAGACTGCATTGTGGCAGGTAGCAAGTAGATCAGTGACTTCAAGTTCAAATTTCAAGTTTATTGGTCATTTAAAAATACACACACCTTATACAATGTATTCAGGGTTTTCTTTTTTGACCAAAAGGGAGTGTTTGGCAGAAGCCTCAGCTTATAGTGCCAGCCCTTTTAATATTCAAAATAGCTATAGAAAGGAAAAATAAATACAACAAAACAAAGAAAAAAACAAACAAAACAGAGAGAAAAAACAAAAAACAAAAACAAAACAAAACAAAACAAGACAAGACAAAAACAAAACAAAAACAAAAACATACAAACAAACAAAACGGAGAAGGACAACAGAAATAATAATAATAATAATAATAATAATGGTAATGATAATAGTAATAATAATAAACATAAGGGAGGAAGGAATATTTTGGTTATACTTTTATGATATCAATCCACTTTATACCTGTCTATCATATTGTTTTTAAGAGTTTTTTTTTAATAAATGTAATGAGCTGCTTAATCCCAGCTAACATGTCCACCTGGGCCCAATTGGGTTTTGACATGGGCTATGGACATGGGTTCCAAGTGGGCCGTGCACCCAGTTTTCACAAAGGGCCCACCCGTGTTAGCCCATATGGGCTTACGTGGGTTTCTAACTGGATCTTAGGTGGTATCGAAATGGGCCATTTTATTTCAGAACCATGTGTGCGCCACCTGTGTTTGCCTATATGGGTTTGAACTGGGATCTGATTGGGCCTTAACACATCGTTTGCGGGGTCAGTATCTATACGTCATTTGTCAGCCAATCACCATGTGCGTATCACGTATCTACAGTATACGCATTTATAGCTTTTTTATTGAATACTAGTTCATCTTTCTATGTGCCCGGACAGCATATAATGTATCTCCGATCGCATCTTCAAAGTTCCGGGTATGTGATCCTGAAAAAAAGAGAGAAAAAAAAGCCCCCCCCCCCTCATGAAAAGAGGCGGCGGTCTATGGGCGGTCCGCTTCCTTTACGTGTATATGTCAGGGGATCTAAAATGGACGCGCCCATGATCTAGTGTGTGTGAATAGAAGAGTAACAGAACCCCCCCCCCCCGGGGGTCGGTCTCTCTCTCGTTCTCGGAAAATGATTGAAAGCACTACGAAGCCTAATAAGTGCATCGACTTGCCCGTCATATTCATATTCATATCATATTATGAACTAACAAACAAATCACATTATCGAGGGACCGCCATGAAAACAGTGGCCGCTGACATGTCTTCCGTTGGGGATCTGCACATAGCCATCTTCGCCAGCAATCACTATAGCTCGTGTGATTGTAACACCTTTTTATTCATTATAAAAAATAAAAAAACGATGGGCTATAACCCATGTTTTGTTTTTTTTCATTTCTTTCAAATCCTCAAAAATGATGAAAAACGGCGTGCTATAGTATGCCGTACGGTATGGGCTATAGCCCATGGTCAAAAATGATGAAAAACGAGGATAAAAATAAATAAATAAATAATTCAAAAAACGATGGGCTATAACCCATCGTTTTTTTTTTTTCATTCTTTTCAAATCCTCAAAAATGATGAAAAACGGCGTGCTACAGTATGCCGTACGATATGGGCTATTAGACGAGCGTCTAAAAATGGGATGAAAAACGTCAAAAAATAGACGTCTATTTTTTTTTTCTTAAATTTTTATCCCACGATTTTGTAACCCAGTTTTCTTTTCACCCAGTGCCAATTATCTAATGTAATCCTGGGCGCTACACTTCCTCTGCCAACCTGGGGGGGCAGCGGACTGACCTCATGCCTCCTTCTATGCATGAGGAGTCCAAGCTGCTTCTTTTCACCTGACAGAGGGGAATTTCCCCGGCCGGACGTAGCGCGTGGAAGGGACACGTTATTCCGACCAGGTCCTTTCCCCTCCATCAGGCGCCCCGGCTGGCCAGGGGGAGGTAGTTTTAGAGACCAGGATTACGGCATGTTTTTGTGAGGGTATCTACCCCCATTCATTAGACCCTATAATGAAAATCATCAAAAACCAAATGAATCTTCAAAAAACCAAATGAATGTCATTACCCATCGTTTTTTGAATTTTTGAAAAAAAGAATTAACCTTGTTTTTCATCATTTTTGACAATTTTTGACCATTTTTGAGGATAAAAAAAAAAAAAAAAAAAAAAATGATGGGCTGTAACCCATCGTTTTTTTTTTTTTCGTTTTTTTCAAATCCTCAAAAATGATGAAAAACGGCGTGCTATAGTATGCTGTACAGTATGGGCTATTAAACGAGCGTCTAAAAATGGGATAAAAACGTCTAAAAATAGACGTCTAAAACACGTCTAAAAATAGACGTGTTTTAGACGTCTATCTTTAGACGTTTTTTATCCCATTTTTGACCATGGGCTATATCCCATACCGTACGGCATACTATAGCACGCCGTTTTTCATCATTTTTGAGGATTTGAAAAAAAAGAAAAGAAAAAAAAACGATGGGCTATAACCCATCGTTTTATTTTTCTTCATTTTTTTCAAATCGTCTAACGTCTATTTTTAGACGTTTTTTATCCCATTTTTGACCATGGGCTATATATAGCCCATACCGTACGGCAGGGTTCCCCAATTAATTTTCCTCAACGGCCATATTTTGACTAGCGTACCAGGCTGGGGGCCGAGTCTGCACGCGCGAGGTCGAGGTCTTGCCCTGAAAATTCATTTTCAGGGCAAGACCCCATTTGAAAAGGATGCCCAGTTTGACATGCATAGGCTACTGACCCCCATTCAATGCCATTTATATCTGGGACCCTTAAAAAAAAAAAAAAAAAAAAAAGATTGTGGAAATTCTTTCATGGGCCACAAGGGGGCGCTATGTGGGCCGCAAATGGCCCGCGGGCCGCCTATTGGGGTACCCTGCCGTACGGCATACTATAGCACGCCGTTTTTCATCATTTTTGAGGATTTAAAAAAAATAAAAATTATAAAAAAACGATGGGCTATAACCCATCGTTTTTTTTTTCTTCATTTTTGTCAAATCCTCAAAAATGATGAAAAACGGCGTGCTATAGTATGCCGTACGGTATGGGCTATTAGACGGGCGTCTAAAAATGGGATTAAATGTCTAAAAATAGACGTCTAAAACACGTCTAAAAATAGACGTGTTTTAGAAGTCTATTTTTAGATGTTTTTTATCCCGTTTTTGACCATGGGCTATATATAGCCCATACCGTACGGCATACTATAGCACGCCGTTTTTCATCATTTTTGAGGATTTGAAAATAATTAAAAAAACGATGGGCTATAACCCATCGGTTTTTTTTCCCATTTTTTTCAAATCCTCAAAAATGATGAAAAACGGCGTGCTATAGTATGCCGTACGGTATGGGCTATTAGACGAGCGTCTAAAAATGGGATAAAAACGTCTAAAAATAGACGTCTAAATCCTATTTTTGACCATGGGCTATAGCCCATACCGTACGGCATACTATAGCACGCTGTTTTTCATCATTTTTGAGGATTTGAAAAAAAATCTAAAATTCAAAAAACGATGGGCTATAACCCATCTTTTTTTTTTTTTTTTTTTTTTTTCAAATCCTCAAAAATGATGAAAAACGGCGTGCTATAGTATGCTGTACAGTATGGGCTATTAAACGAGCGTCTAAAAATGGGATAAAAACGTCTAAAAATAGACGTCTAAAACACGTCTAAAAATAGACGTGTTTTAGACGTCTATCTTTAGACGTTTTTCATCCCATTTTTGACCATGGGCTATATCCCATACCGTACGGCATACTATAGCACGCCGTTTTTCATCATTTTTGAGGATTTGAAAAAAAAGAAAAGAAAAAAAAACGATGGGCTATAACCCATCGTTTTATTTTTCTTCATTTTTTTCAAATCGTCTAACGTCTATTTTTAGACGTTTTTTATCCCATTTTTGACCATGGGCTATATATAGCCCATACCGTACGGCAGGGTTCCCCAATTAATTTTCCTCAACGGCCATATTTTGACTAGCGTACCAGGCTGGGGGCCGAGTCTGCACGCGCGAGGTCGAGGTCTTGCCCTGAAAATTCATTTTCAGGGCAAGACCCCATTTGAAAAGGATGCCCAGTTTGACATGCATAGGCTACTGACCCCCATTCAATGCCATTTATATCTGGGACCCTTAAAAAAAAAAAAAAAAAAAAAAGATTGTGGAAATTCTTTCATGGGCCACAAGGGGGCGCTCTGTGGGCCGCAAATGGTCCGCGGGCCGCCTATTGGGGTACCCTGCCGTACGGCATACTATAGCACGCCGTTTTTCATCATTTTTGAGGATTTGAAAAAAAAAAGAAAAAAAAACCATGGGCTATAACCCATCGTTTTTTTTCTTCATTTTTAAAAAATACTCAAAAATGATGAAAAACGGCGTGCTATAGTATACCGTACAGTATGGGCTATTAGACGAGCGTCTAAAAATGGGATTAAAACGTCTAAAAATAGACGTCTAAAACACGTCTAAAAATAGACGTCTTTTAGACGTCTATTTTTAGACGTTTTTTATCCCATTTTTGACCATGGGCTATAGCCCATACCGTACGGCATACTATAGCACGCCGTTTTTCATCATTTTTGAGGATAAAAAAAAAATCGTTTTATTTTTCTTCATTTTTTTCAAATCCTCAAAAATGATGAAAAAGGGCGTGCTATAGTATGCCGTACGGTATGGGCTATCAGACGAGCGTCTAAAAATGGGATTAAAACGTCTAAAAATAGACGTCTAAAACACGTCTAAAAATAGACGTGTTTTAGACGTCTATTTTTAGACGGTTTTTTATCCCATTTTTGACCATGGGCTATAGCCCATACCGTACGGCATACTATAGCACGCCGTTTTTCATCAATTTTGAGGATTTGAAAAAAATAAAAAAAATAAAAAAACGATGGGCTATAACCCATCGTTTTTTTTTTCTTCATTTTTTTCAAATCCTCAAAAAAGATGAAAAACGGCTTGCTATAGTATGCCGTACGGTATGGGCTATTAGACGAGCGTCTAAAAATGGGATTAAAACGTCTAAAAATAGACGTCTAAAACACGTCTAAAAATAGACGTGTTTTAGACGTCTATTTTTAGACGTTTTTTATCCCATTTTTGACCATGGGCTATAGCCCATACCGTACGGCATACTATAGCACGCCGTTTTTCATCATTTTTGAGGATAAAAAAATAATCGTTTTATTTTTCTTCATTTTTTTTAAATCCTCAAAAATGATGAAAAAGGGCGTGCTATAGTATGCCGTACGGTATGGGCTATTAGACGAGCGTCTAAAAATGGGATTAAAACGTCTAAAAATAGACGTCTAAAACACATCTAAAAATAGACGTGTTTTAGACGTCTATTTTTAGACGGTTTTTTATCCCATTTTTGACCATGGGCTATAGCCCATACCGTACGGCATACTATAGCACGCCGTTTTTCATCAATTTTGAGGATTTGAAAAAAATAAAAAAAATAAAAAAACGATGGGCTATAACCCATCGTTTTTTTTTTCTTCATTTTTTTCAAATCCTCAAAAAAGATGAAAAACGGCTTGCTATAGTATGCCGTACGGTATGGGCTATTAGACGAGCGTCAAAAAATGGGATAAAAACGTCTAAAAATAGACGTCTAAAACACGTCTAAAAATAGACGTGTTTTAGACGTCTATTTTTAGACGTTTTTCATCCCATTTCTGACCATGGGCTATGTCCCATACCGTACGGCATACTATAGCACGCCGTTTTTCATCATTTTTGAGGATTTAAAAAAAAAAAAAAAAAAAAAAAAAAACGATGGGCTATAACCCATCGTTTTATTTTTCTTCATTTTTTTCAAATCCTCAAAAATGATGAAAAACGGCGTGCTATAGTATGCCGTACGGTATGGGCTATTAGACGAGCGTCTAAAAATGGGATTAAAACGTCTAAAAATAGACGTCTAAAACACGTCTAAAAATAGACTTGTTTTAGACGTCTATTTTTAGACGTTTTTTTATCCCATTTTTGACCATGGGCTATAGCCCATACCGTACGGCATACTATAGCACGCCGTTTTTCATCATTTTTGAGGATTTGAAAAAAATTCAAATTTTCAAAAAACGATGGGCTATAACCCATCGGTTTTTTTTTCTTCATTTTTTTCAAATCCTCAAAAATGATGAAAAACGGCTTGCTATAGTATGCCGTACGGTATGGGCTATTAGACGAGCGTCTAAAAATGGGATAAAAACGTCTAAAAATAGACGTCTAAAACACGTCTAAAAATAGACGTGTTTTAGACGTCTATTTTTAGACGTTTTTTATCATATTTCTGACCATGGGCTAAAGCCCATACCGTACGGCATACTATAGCACGCCGTTTTTCATCATTTTTGAGGATTTGAAAAAAATTCAAAAATTCAAAAAACGATGGGCCATAACCCATCGTTTTTTTTTTCTTCATTTTTTTCAAATCCTCAAAAATGATGAAAAACGGCTTGCTATAGTATGCCGTACGGTATGGGCTATTAGACGAGCGTCTAAAAATGGGATAAAAACGTCTAAAAATAGACGTCTAAAACACGTCAAAAAATAGACGTGTTTTAGACGTCTATTTTTAGACGTTTTTCATCCCATTTCTGACCATGGGCTATAGCCCATACCGTACGGCATACTATAGCACGCCGTTTTTCATCATTTTTGAGGATTTGAAAAAAAAAAAAAAAAAAAAAAAAACGATGGGCTATAACCCATCGTTTCTTTTTCTTCATTTTTTTCAAATCCTCAAAAATGATGAAAAACGGTGTGCTATAGTATGCCGTACGGTATGGGCTATTAGACGAGCGTCTAAAAATGGGATTAAAACGTCTAAAAATAGACGTCTAAAACACGTCTAAAAATAGACGTGTTTTAGACGTCTATTTTTAGACGTTTTTTGAGGATTTAAAAAAAATAAAAATTATAAAAAAACGATGGGCTATAACCCATCGTTTTTTTTTCTTCATTTTTGTCAAATCCTCAAAAATGATGAAAAACGGCGTGCTATAGTATGCCGTACGGTATGGGCTATTAGACGGGCGTCTAAAAATGGGATTAAATGTCTAAAAATAGACGTCTAAAACACGTCTAAAAATAGACGTGTTTTAGACGTCTATTTTTAGATGTTTTTTATCCCGTTTTTGACCATGGGCTATATATAGCCCATACCGTACGGCATACTATAGCACGCCGTTTTTCATCATTTTTGAGGATTTGAAAAAAAAAAAAAAAAAAAAAAAAACGATGGGCTATAACCCATCGTTTCTTTTTCTTCATTTTTTTCAAATCCTCAAAAATGATGAAAAACGGTGTGCTATAGTATGCCGTACGGTATGGGCTATTAGACGGGCGTCTAAAAATGGGATTAAATGTCTAAAAATAGACGTCTAAAACACGTCTAAAAATAGACGTGTTTTAGACGTCTATTTTTAGATGTTTTTTATCCCGTTTTTGACCATGGGCTATATATAGCCCATACCGTACGGCATACTATAGCACGCCGTTTTTCATCATTTTTGAGGATTTGAAAATAATTAAAAAAACGATGGGCTATAACCCATCGGTTTTTTTTCCCATTTTTTTTAAATCCTCAAAAATGATGAAAAACGGCGTGCTATAGTATGCTGTACAGTATGGGCTATTAAACGAGCGTCTAAAAATGGGATAAAAACGTCTAAAAATAGACGTCTAAAACACGTCTAAAAATAGACGTGTTTTAGACGTCTATCTTTAGACGTTTTTTATCCCATTTTTGACCATGGGCTATATCCCATACCGTACGGTATACTATAGCACGCCGTTTTTCATCATTTTTGAGGATTTGAAAAAAATTCAAAAATTCAAAAAACGATGGGCCATAACCCATCGTTTTTTTTTTCTTCATTTTTTTCAAATCCTCAAAAATGATGAAAAACGGCTTGCTATAGTATGCCGTACGGTATGGGCTATTAGACGAGCGTCTAAAAATGGGATAAAAACGTCTAAAAATAGACGTCTAAAACACGTCAAAAAATAGACGTGTTTTAGACGTCTATTTTTAGACGTTTTTCATCCCATTTTGACCATGGGCTATAGCCCATACCGTACGGCATACTATAGCACGCCGTTTTTCATCATTTTTGAGGATAAAAAAATAATCGTTTTATTTTTCTTCATTTTTTTTAAATCCTCAAAAATGATGAAAAAGGGCGTGCTATAGTATGCCGTACGGTATGGGCTATTAGACGAGCGTCTAAAAATGGGATTAAAACGTCTAAAAATAGACGTCTAAAACACATCTAAAAATAGACGTGTTTTAGACGTCTATTTTTAGACGGTTTTTTATCCCATTTTTGACCATGGGCTATAGCCCATACCGTACGGCATACTATAGCACGCCGTTTTTCATCAATTTTGAGGATTTGAAAAAAATAAAAATAATAAAAAAACGATGGGCTATAACCCATCGTTTTTTTTTTCTTCATTTTTTTCAAATCCTCAAAAAAGATGAAAAACGGCTTGCTATAGTATGCCGTACGGTATGGGCTATTAGACGAGCGTCAAAAAATGGGATAAAAACGTCTAAAAATAGACGTCTAAAACACGTCTAAAAATAGACGTGTTTTAGACGTCTATTTTTAGACGTTTTTCATCCCATTTCTGACCATGGGCTATGTCCCATACCGTACGGCATACTATAGCACGCCGTTTTTCATCATTTTTGAGGATTTAAAAAAAAAAAAAAAAAAAAAAAAAAAACGATGGGCTATAACCCATCGTTTTATTTTTCTTCATTTTTTTCAAATCCTCAAAAATGATGAAAAACGGCGTGCTATAGTATGCCGTACGGTATGGGCTATTAGACGAGCGTCTAAAAATGGGATTAAAACGTCTAAAAATAGACGTCTAAAACACGTCTAAAAATAGACTTGTTTTAGACGTCTATTTTTAGACGTTTTTTTATCCCATTTTTGACCATGGGCTATAGCCCATACCGTACGGCATACTATAGCACGCCGTTTTTCATCATTTTTGAGGATTTGAAAAAAATTCAAATTTTCAAAAAACGATGGGCTATAACCCATCGGTTTTTTTTTCTTCATTTTTTTCAAATCCTCAAAAATGATGAAAAACGGCTTGCTATAGTATGCCGTACGGTATGGGCTATTAGACGAGCGTCTAAAAATGGGATAAAAACGTCTAAAAATAGACGTCTAAAACACGTCTAAAAATAGACGTGTTTTAGACGTCTATTTTTAGACGTTTTTTATCATATTTCTGACCATGGGCTAAAGCCCATACCGTACGGCATACTATAGCACGCCGTTTTTCATCATTTTTGAGGATTTGAAAAAAATTCAAAAATTCAAAAAACGATGGGCCATAACCCATCGTTTTTTTTTTCTTCATTTTTTTCAAATCCTCAAAAATGATGAAAAACGGCTTGCTATAGTATGCCGTACGGTATGGGCTATTAGACGAGCGTCTAAAAATGGGATAAAAACGTCTAAAAATAGACGTCTAAAACACGTCAAAAAATAGACGTGTTTTAGACGTCTATTTTTAGACGTTTTTCATCCCATTTCTGACCATGGGCTATAGCCCATACCGTACGGCATACTATAGCACGCCGTTTTTCATCATTTTTGAGGATTTGAAAAAAAAAAAAAAAAAAAAAAAAACGATGGGCTATAACCCATCGTTTCTTTTTCTTCATTTTTTTCAAATCCTCAAAAATGATGAAAAACGGTGTGCTATAGTATGCCGTACGGTATGGGCTATTAGACGAGCGTCTAAAAATGGGATTAAAACGTCTAAAAATAGACGTCTAAAACACGTCTAAAAATAGACGTGTTTTAGACGTCTATTTTTAGACGTTTTTTGAGGATTTAAAAAAAATAAAAATTATAAAAAAACGATGGGCTATAACCCATCGTTTTTTTTTCTTCATTTTTGTCAAATCCTCAAAAATGATGAAAAACGGCGTGCTATAGTATGCCGTACGGTATGGGCTATTAGACGGGCGTCTAAAAATGGGATTAAATGTCTAAAAATAGACGTCTAAAACACGTCTAAAAATAGACGTGTTTTAGACGTCTATTTTTAGATGTTTTTTATCCCGTTTTTGACCATGGGCTATATATAGCCCATACCGTACGGCATACTATAGCACGCCGTTTTTCATCATTTTTGAGGATTTGAAAAAAAAAAAAAAAAAAAAAAAAACGATGGGCTATAACCCATCGTTTCTTTTTCTTCATTTTTTTCAAATCCTCAAAAATGATGAAAAACGGTGTGCTATAGTATGCCGTACGGTATGGGCTATTAGACGGGCGTCTAAAAATGGGATTAAATGTCTAAAAATAGACGTCTAAAACACGTCTAAAAATAGACGTGTTTTAGACGTCTATTTTTAGATGTTTTTTATCCCGTTTTTGACCATGGGCTATATATAGCCCATACCGTACGGCATACTATAGCACGCCGTTTTTCATCATTTTTGAGGATTTGAAAATAATTAAAAAAACGATGGGCTATAACCCATCGGTTTTTTTTCCCATTTTTTTTAAATCCTCAAAAATGATGAAAAACGGCGTGCTATAGTATGCTGTACAGTATGGGCTATTAAACGAGCGTCTAAAAATGGGATAAAAACGTCTAAAAATAGACGTCTAAAACACGTCTAAAAATAGACGTGTTTTAGACGTCTATCTTTAGACGTTTTTTATCCCATTTTTGACCATGGGCTATATCCCATACCGTACGGTATACTATAGCACGCCGTTTTTCATCATTTTTGAGGATTTGAAAAAAATTCAAAAATTCAAAAAACGATGGGCCATAACCCATCGTTTTTTTTTTCTTCATTTTTTTCAAATCCTCAAAAATGATGAAAAACGGCTTGCTATAGTATGCCGTACGGTATGGGCTATTAGACGAGCGTCTAAAAATGGGATAAAAACGTCTAAAAATAGACGTCTAAAACACGTCAAAAAATAGACGTGTTTTAGACGTCTATTTTTAGACGTTTTTCATCCCATTTCTGACCATGGGCTATAGCCCATACCGTACGGCATACTATAGCACGCCGTTTTTCATCATTTTTGAGGATTTAAAAAAAAAAAAAAAAAAAAAAAAAAAAAAAAAAACGATGGGCTATAACCCATCGTTTCTTTTTCTTCATTTTTTTCAAATCCTCAAAAATGATGAAAAACGGTGTGCTATAGTATGCCGTACGGTATGGGCTATTAGACGAGCGTCTAAAAATGGGATTAAAACGTCTAAAAATAGACGTCTAAAACACGTCTAAAAATAGACGTGTTTTAGACGTCTATTTTTAGACGTTTTTTGAGGATTTAAAAAAAATAAAAATTATAAAAAAACGATGGGCTATAACCCATCGTTTTTTTTTTCTTCATTTTTGTCAAATCCTCAAAAATGATGAAAAACGGCGTGCTATAGTATGCCGTACGGTATGGGCTATTAGACGGGCGTCTAAAAATGGGATTAAATGTCTAAAAATAGACGTCTAAAACACGTCTAAAAATAGACGTGTTTTAGACGTCTATTTTTAGATGTTTTTTATCCCGTTTTTGACCATGGGCTATATATAGCCCATACCGTACGGCATACTATAGCACGCCGTTTTTCATCATTTTTGAGGATTTGAAAATAATTAAAAAAACGATGGGCTATAACCCATCGGTTTTTTTTCCCATTTTTTTCAAATCCTCAAAAATGATGAAAAACGGCGTGCTATAGTATGCCGTACGGTATGGGCTATTAGACGAGCGTCTAAAAATGGGATAAAAACGTCTAAAAATAGACGTCTAAAACACGTCTAAAAATAGACGTGTTTTAGACGTCTATTTTTAGACGTTTTTTATCCTATTTTTGACCATGGGCTATAGCCCATACCGTACGGCATACTATAGCACGCTGTTTTTCATCATTTTTGAGGATTTGAAAAAAAATCTAAAATTCAAAAAACGATGGGCTATAACCCATCTTTTTTTTTTTTTTTTTTTTTTTTTTAAATCCTCAAAAATGATGAAAAACGGCGTGCTATAGTATGCTGTACAGTATGGGCTATTAAACGAGCGTCTAAAAATGGGATAAAAACGTCTAAAAATAGACGTCTAAAACACGTCTAAAAATAGACGTGTTTTAGACGTCTATCTTTAGACGTTTTTTATCCCATTTTTGACCATGGGCTATATCCCATACCGTACGGCATACTATAGCACGCCGTTTTTCATCATTTTTGAGGATTTGAAAAAAAAGAAAAGAAAAAAAAAACGATGGGCTATAACCCATCGTTTTATTTTTCTTCATTTTTTTCAAATCGTCTAACGTCTATTTTTAGACGTTTTTTATCCCATTTTTGACCATGGGCTATATATAGCCCATACCGTACGGCAGGGTTCCCCAATTAATTTTCCTCAACGGCCATATTTTGACTAGCGTACCAGGCTGGGGGCCGAGTCTGCATGCGCGAGGTCGAGGTCTTGCCCTGAAAATTCATTTTCAGGGCAAGACCCCATTTGAAAAGGATGCCCAGTTTGACATGCATAGGCTACTGACCCCCATTCAATGCCATTTATATCTGGGACCCTTAAAAAAAAAAAAAAAAAAAAAAAGATTGTGGAAATTCTTTCATGGGCCACAAGGGGGCGCTCTGTGGGCCGCAAATGGCCCGCGGGCCGCCTATTGGGGTACCCTGCCGTACGGCATACTATAGCACGCCGTTTTTCATCATTTTTGAGGATTTGAAAAAAAAAAGAAAAACCCATAACCCATCGTTTTTTTTCTTCATTTTTTTTAAATCCTCAAAAATGATGAAAAAGGGCGTGCTATAGTATGCCGTACGGTATGGGCTATTAGACGAGCGTCTAAAAATGGGATTAAAACGTCTAAAAATAGACGTCTAAAACACGTCTAAAAATAGACGTGTTTTAGACGTCTATTTTTAGACGTTTTTATCCCATTTTTTGACGCTCGTCTAATAGCCCATACCGTACGGCATACTATAGCAAGCCGTTTTTCATCTTTTTTGAGGATTTGAAAATAATTAAAAAAACGATGGGCTATAACCCATGTTTTGTTTTTTTCATTTTTTTTTTCAAATCCTCAAAAATGATGAAATATGGCGTGCTATAGTATGCCGTACGGTATGGGCTATTAGACGAGCGTCTAAAAATGGGATAAAAACGTCTAAAAATAGACGTCTAAAACACGTCTAAAAATAGACGTGTTTTAGACGTCTATTTTTAGACGTTTTTTATCCCATTTTTGACCATGGGCTATAGCCCATACCGTACGGCATACTATAGCACGCAGTTTTTCATCATTTTTGAGGATTAAAAAAAGAATAATAATAATAAAAAACATGGGTTATAGCCCATCGTTTTTGGAATTTTGGAGGAAAGAAAATAACCTTGTTTTTCATCATTTATGACCATGGGCTATAGCCCATACCGTACAGCATACTATAGCACGCGGTTTTTCATCATTTTTGAGGATAATAATAAAAAAAAAAAAAAAAAAACATGGGTAATATAGCCCATCGTTTTTTGAATTTTTGAATTTGTTTTTATCCTCGTTTTTCATTATTTTTGAACATGAGCATTTTATCCCACTGAGCAATAGATTAGACGTGCGTCTAAAAATGGGATAAAAAACGTCTAAATATAGACTATTTTTAGACGTTTTTTTTATCCCATTTTTAGACGCTCGTCTAATAGCCCATACCGTACGGCATACTATAGCACGCCGTTTTTCATCATTTTTGAGGATTTGAAAAAAAAAATGAAAAAAACAAAACATGGGTTATAGCCCATCGTTTTTTGAATTTTTGAAAAAAAAGTTATCCTCGTTTTTCATCATTTTTGACCATGGGCTATAGCCCATACCGTACGGCATACTATAGCACGCCGTTTTTCATCATTTTTGAGGATTATAAAAAAATGAAAAAAAAAAAAAACATGGGTTATAGCCCATCGTTTTTTGAATTTTTGAAAAAAAAGTTATCCTCGTTTTTCATCATTTTTGACCATGGGCTATGTCCCATACCGTACGGCATACTATAGCACGCCGTTTTTCATCATTTTTGAGGATTTGAAAAAAATTCAAAAATTCAAAAAACGATGGGCTATAACCCATCGTTTTCTTTTTCTTCATTTTTTTCAAATCCTCAAAAATGATGAAAAACGGCGTGCTATAGTATGCCGTACGGTATGGGCTATTAGACGAGCGTCTAAAAATGGGATAAAAACGTCTAAAAATAGACGTCTAAAACACGTCTAAAAATAGACGTGTTTTAGACGTCTATTTTTTGACGTTTTTTATCATATTTCTGACCATGGGCTAAAGCCCATACCGTACGGCATACTATAGCACGCCGTTTTTCATCATTTTTGAGGATTTGAAAAAAAATCAAAAATTCAAAAAACGATGGGCTATAACCCATGTTTTGTTTTTTTCATTTTTTTTTTCAAATCCTCAAAAATGATGAAATATGGCGTGCTATAGTATGCCGTACGGTATGGGCTATTAGACGAGCGTCTAAAAATGGGATAAAAACGTCTAAAAATAGACGTCTAAAACACGTCTAAAAATAGACGTGTTTTAGACGTCTATTTTTAGACGTTTTTTATCCCATTTTTGACCATGGGCTATAGCCCATACCGTACGGCATACTATAGCACGCAGTTTTTCATCATTTTTGAGGATTAAAAAAATAATAATAATAATAAAAAACATGGGTTATAGCCCATCGTTTTTGGAATTTTGGAGGAAAGAAAATAACCTCGTTTTTCATCATTTATGACCATGGGCTATAGCCCATACCGTACAGCATACTATAGCACGTCTAAAAATAGACGTGTTTTAGACGTCTATTTTTTGACGTTTTTTATCATATTTCTGACCATGGGCTAAAGCCCATACCGTACGGCATACTATAGCACGCCGTTTTTCATCATTTTTGAGGATTTGAAAAAAATTCAAATTTTCAAAAAACGATGGGCTATAACCCATCGGTTTTTTTTTCTTCATTTTTTTCAAATCCTCAAAAATGATGAAAAACGGCTTGCTATAGTATGCCGTACGGTATGGGCTATTAGACGAGCGTCTAAAAATGGGATAAAAACGTCTAAAAATAGACGTCTAAAACACGTCTAAAAATAGACGTGTTTTAGACGTCTATTTTTAGACGTTTTTTATCATATTTCTGACCATGGGCTAAAGCCCATACCGTACGGCATACTATAGCACGCCGTTTTTCATCATTTTTGAGGATTTGAAAAAAATTCAAAAATTCAAAAAACGATGGGCCATAACCCATCGTTTTTTTTTTCTTCATTTTTTTCAAATCCTCAAAAATGATGAAAAACGGCTTGCTATAGTATGCCGTACGGTATGGGCTATTAGACGAGCGTCTAAAAATGGGATAAAAACGTCTAAAAATAGACGTCTAAAACACGTCAAAAAATAGACGTGTTTTAGACGTCTATTTTTAGACGTTTTTCATCCCATTTCTGACCATGGGCTATAGCCCATACCGTACGGCATACTATAGCACGCCGTTTTTCATCATTTTTGAGGATTTGAAAAAAAAAAAAAAAAAAAAAAAAACGATGGGCTATAACCCATCGTTTCTTTTTCTTCATTTTTTTCAAATCCTCAAAAATGATGAAAAACGGTGTGCTATAGTATGCCGTACGGTATGGGCTATTAGACGAGCGTCTAAAAATGGGATTAAAACGTCTAAAAATAGACGTCTAAAACACGTCTAAAAATAGACGTGTTTTAGACGTCTATTTTTAGACGTTTTTTGAGGATTTAAAAAAAATAAAAATTATAAAAAAACGATGGGCTATAACCCATCGTTTTTTTTTCTTCATTTTTGTCAAATCCTCAAAAATGATGAAAAACGGCGTGCTATAGTATGCCGTACGGTATGGGCTATTAGACGGGCGTCTAAAAATGGGATTAAATGTCTAAAAATAGACGTCTAAAACACGTCTAAAAATAGACGTGTTTTAGACGTCTATTTTTAGATGTTTTTTATCCCGTTTTTGACCATGGGCTATATATAGCCCATACCGTACGGCATACTATAGCACGCCGTTTTTCATCATTTTTGAGGATTTGAAAAAAAAAAAAAAAAAAAAAAAAACGATGGGCTATAACCCATCGTTTCTTTTTCTTCATTTTTTTCAAATCCTCAAAAATGATGAAAAACGGTGTGCTATAGTATGCCGTACGGTATGGGCTATTAGACGGGCGTCTAAAAATGGGATTAAATGTCTAAAAATAGACGTCTAAAACACGTCTAAAAATAGACGTGTTTTAGACGTCTATTTTTAGATGTTTTTTATCCCGTTTTTGACCATGGGCTATATATAGCCCATACCGTACGGCATACTATAGCACGCCGTTTTTCATCATTTTTGAGGATTTGAAAATAATTAAAAAAACGATGGGCTATAACCCATCGGTTTTTTTTCCCATTTTTTTTAAATCCTCAAAAATGATGAAAAACGGCGTGCTATAGTATGCTGTACAGTATGGGCTATTAAACGAGCGTCTAAAAATGGGATAAAAACGTCTAAAAATAGACGTCTAAAACACGTCTAAAAATAGACGTGTTTTAGACGTCTATCTTTAGACGTTTTTTATCCCATTTTTGACCATGGGCTATATCCCATACCGTACGGTATACTATAGCACGCCGTTTTTCATCATTTTTGAGGATTTGAAAAAAATTCAAAAATTCAAAAAACGATGGGCCATAACCCATCGTTTTTTTTTTCTTCATTTTTTTCAAATCCTCAAAAATGATGAAAAACGGCTTGCTATAGTATGCCGTACGGTATGGGCTATTAGACGAGCGTCTAAAAATGGGATAAAAACGTCTAAAAATAGACGTCTAAAACACGTCAAAAAATAGACGTGTTTTAGACGTCTATTTTTAGACGTTTTTCATCCCATTTCTGACCATGGGCTATAGCCCATACCGTACGGCATACTATAGCACGCCGTTTTTCATCATTTTTGAGGATTTAAAAAAAAAAAAAACGATGGGCTATAACCCATCGTTTCTTTTTCTTCATTTTTTTCAAATCCTCAAAAATGATGAAAAACGGTGTGCTATAGTATGCCGTACGGTATGGGCTATTAGACGAGCGTCTAAAAATGGGATTAAAACGTCTAAAAATAGACGTCTAAAACACGTCTAAAAATAGACGTGTTTTAGACGTCTATTTTTAGACGTTTTTTGAGGATTTAAAAAAAATAAAAATTATAAAAAAACGATGGGCTATAACCCATCGTTTTTTTTTCTTCATTTTTGTCAAATCCTCAAAAATGATGAAAAACGGCGTGCTATAGTATGCCGTACGGTATGGGCTATTAGACGGGCGTCTAAAAATGGGATTAAATGTCTAAAAATAGACGTCTAAAACACGTCTAAAAATAGACGTGTTTTAGACGTCTATTTTTAGATGTTTTTTATCCCGTTTTTGACCATGGGCTATATATAGCCCATACCGTACGGCATACTATAGCACGCCGTTTTTCATCATTTTTGAGGATTTGAAAAAAAAAAAAAAAAAAAAAAAAACGATGGGCTATAACCCATCGTTTCTTTTTCTTCATTTTTTTCAAATCCTCAAAAATGATGAAAAACGGTGTGCTATAGTATGCCGTACGGTATGGGCTATTAGACGGGCGTCTAAAAATGGGATTAAATGTCTAAAAATAGACGTCTAAAACACGTCTAAAAATAGACGTGTTTTAGACGTCTATTTTTAGATGTTTTTTATCCCGTTTTTGACCATGGGCTATATATAGCCCATACCGTACGGCATACTATAGCACGCCGTTTTTCATCATTTTTGAGGATTTGAAAATAATTAAAAAAACGATGGGCTATAACCCATCGGTTTTTTTTCCCATTTTTTTTAAATCCTCAAAAATGATGAAAAACGGCGTGCTATAGTATGCTGTACAGTATGGGCTATTAAACGAGCGTCTAAAAATGGGATAAAAACGTCTAAAAATAGACGTCTAAAACACGTCTAAAAATAGACGTGTTTTAGACGTCTATCTTTAGACGTTTTTTATCCCATTTTTGACCATGGGCTATATCCCATACCGTACGGTATACTATAGCACGCCGTTTTTCATCATTTTTGAGGATTTGAAAAAAATTCAAAAATTCAAAAAACGATGGGCCATAACCCATCGTTTTTTTTTTCTTCATTTTTTTCAAATCCTCAAAAATGATGAAAAACGGCTTGCTATAGTATGCCGTACGGTATGGGCTATTAGACGAGCGTCTAAAAATGGGATAAAAACGTCTAAAAATAGACGTCTAAAACACGTCAAAAAATAGACGTGTTTTAGACGTCTATTTTTAGACGTTTTTCATCCCATTTCTGACCATGGGCTATAGCCCATACCGTACGGCATACTATAGCACGCCGTTTTTCATCATTTTTGAGGATTTAAAAAAAAAAAAAAAAAAAAAAAAAAAAAAAAAAACGATGGGCTATAACCCATCGTTTCTTTTTCTTCATTTTTTTCAAATCCTCAAAAATGATGAAAAACGGTGTGCTATAGTATGCCGTACGGTATGGGCTATTAGACGAGCGTCTAAAAATGGGATTAAAACGTCTAAAAATAGACGTCTAAAACACGTCTAAAAATAGACGTGTTTTAGACGTCTATTTTTAGACGTTTTTTGAGGATTTAAAAAAAATAAAAATTATAAAAAAACGATGGGCTATAACCCATCGTTTTTTTTTTCTTCATTTTTGTCAAATCCTCAAAAATGATGAAAAACGGCGTGCTATAGTATGCCGTACGGTATGGGCTATTAGACGGGCGTCTAAAAATGGGATTAAATGTCTAAAAATAGACGTCTAAAACACGTCTAAAAATAGACGTGTTTTAGACGTCTATTTTTAGATGTTTTTTATCCCGTTTTTGACCATGGGCTATATATAGCCCATACCGTACGGCATACTATAGCACGCCGTTTTTCATCATTTTTGAGGATTTGAAAATAATTAAAAAAACGATGGGCTATAACCCATCGGTTTTTTTTTCCCATTTTTTTCAAATCCTCAAAAATGATGAAAAACGGCGTGCTATAGTATGCCGTACGGTATGGGCTATTAGACGAGCGTCTAAAAATGGGATAAAAACGTCTAAAAATAGACGTCTAAAACACGTCTAAAAATAGACGTGTTTTAGACGTCTATTTTTAGACGTTTTTTATCCTATTTTTGACCATGGGCTATAGCCCATACCGTACGGCATACTATAGCACGCTGTTTTTCATCATTTTTGAGGATTTGAAAAAAAATCTAAAATTCAAAAAACGATGGGCTATAACCCATCTTTTTTTTTTTTTTTTTTTTTTTTTTAAATCCTCAAAAATGATGAAAAACGGCGTGCTATAGTATGCTGTACAGTATGGGCTATTAAACGAGCGTCTAAAAATGGGATAAAAACGTCTAAAAATAGACGTCTAAAACACGTCTAAAAATAGACGTGTTTTAGACGTCTATCTTTAGACGTTTTTTATCCCATTTTTGACCATGGGCTATATCCCATACCGTACGGCATACTATAGCACGCCGTTTTTCATCATTTTTGAGGATTTGAAAAAAAAGAAAAGAAAAAAAAAACGATGGGCTATAACCCATCGTTTTATTTTTCTTCATTTTTTTCAAATCGTCTAACGTCTATTTTTAGACGTTTTTTATCCCATTTTTGACCATGGGCTATATATAGCCCATACCGTACGGCAGGGTTCCCCAATTAATTTTCCTCAACGGCCATATTTTGACTAGCGTACCAGGCTGGGGGCCGAGTCTGCATGCGCGAGGTCGAGGTCTTGCCCTGAAAATTCATTTTCAGGGCAAGACCCCATTTGAAAAGGATGCCCAGTTTGACATGCATAGGCTACTGACCCCCATTCAATGCCATTTATATCTGGGACCCTTAAAAAAAAAAAAAAAAAAAAAAAGATTGTGGAAATTCTTTCATGGGCCACAAGGGGGCGCTCTGTGGGCCGCAAATGGCCCGCGGGCCGCCTATTGGGGTACCCTGCCGTACGGCATACTATAGCACGCCGTTTTTCATCATTTTTGAGGATTTGAAAAAAAAAAGAAAAACCCATAACCCATCGTTTTTTTTCTTCATTTTTTTTAAATCCTCAAAAATGATGAAAAAGGGCGTGCTATAGTATGCCGTACGGTATGGGCTATTAGACGAGCGTCTAAAAATGGGATTAAAACGTCTAAAAATAGACGTCTAAAACACGTCTAAAAATAGACGTGTTTTAGACGTCTATTTTTAGACGTTTTTATCCCATTTTTTGACGCTCGTCTAATAGCCCATACCGTACGGCATACTATAGCAAGCCGTTTTTCATCTTTTTTGAGGATTTGAAAATAATTAAAAAAACGATGGGCTATAACCCATGTTTTGTTTTTTTCATTTTTTTTTTCAAATCCTCAAAAATGATGAAATATGGCGTGCTATAGTATGCCGTACGGTATGGGCTATTAGACGAGCGTCTAAAAATGGGATAAAAACGTCTAAAAATAGACGTCTAAAACACGTCTAAAAATAGACGTGTTTTAGACGTCTATTTTTAGACGTTTTTTATCCCATTTTTGACCATGGGCTATAGCCCATACCGTACGGCATACTATAGCACGCAGTTTTTCATCATTTTTGAGGATTAAAAAAAGAATAATAATAATAAAAAACATGGGTTATAGCCCATCGTTTTTGGAATTTTGGAGGAAAGAAAATAACCTTGTTTTTCATCATTTATGACCATGGGCTATAGCCCATACCGTACAGCATACTATAGCACGCGGTTTTTCATCATTTTTGAGGATAATAATAAAAAAAAAAAAAAAAAAACATGGGTAATATAGCCCATCGTTTTTTGAATTTTTGAATTTGTTTTTATCCTCGTTTTTCATTATTTTTGAACATGAGCATTTTATCCCACTGAGCAATAGATTAGACGTGCGTCTAAAAATGGGATAAAAAACGTCTAAATATAGACTATTTTTAGACGTTTTTTTTATCCCATTTTTAGACGCTCGTCTAATAGCCCATACCGTACGGCATACTATAGCACGCCGTTTTTCATCATTTTTGAGGATTTGAAAAAAAAAATGAAAAAAACAAAACATGGGTTATAGCCCATCGTTTTTTGAATTTTTGAAAAAAAAGTTATCCTCGTTTTTCATCATTTTTGACCATGGGCTATAGCCCATACCGTACGGCATACTATAGCACGCCGTTTTTCATCATTTTTGAGGATTATAAAAAAATGAAAAAAAAAAAAAACATGGGTTATAGCCCATCGTTTTTTGAATTTTTGAAAAAAAAGTTATCCTCGTTTTTCATCATTTTTGACCATGGGCTATGTCCCATACCGTACGGCATACTATAGCACGCCGTTTTTCATCATTTTTGAGGATTTGAAAAAAATTCAAAAATTCAAAAAACGATGGGCTATAACCCATCGTTTTCTTTTTCTTCATTTTTTTCAAATCCTCAAAAATGATGAAAAACGGCGTGCTATAGTATGCCGTACGGTATGGGCTATTAGACGAGCGTCTAAAAATGGGATAAAAACGTCTAAAAATAGACGTCTAAAACACGTCTAAAAATAGACGTGTTTTAGACGTCTATTTTTTGACGTTTTTTATCATATTTCTGACCATGGGCTAAAGCCCATACCGTACGGCATACTATAGCACGCCGTTTTTCATCATTTTTGAGGATTTGAAAAAAAATCAAAAATTCAAAAAACGATGGGCTATAACCCATGTTTTGTTTTTTTCATTTTTTTTTTCAAATCCTCAAAAATGATGAAATATGGCGTGCTATAGTATGCCGTACGGTATGGGCTATTAGACGAGCGTCTAAAAATGGGATAAAAACGTCTAAAAATAGACGTCTAAAACACGTCTAAAAATAGACGTGTTTTAGACGTCTATTTTTAGACGTTTTTTATCCCATTTTTGACCATGGGCTATAGCCCATACCGTACGGCATACTATAGCACGCAGTTTTTCATCATTTTTGAGGATTAAAAAAATAATAATAATAATAAAAAACATGGGTTATAGCCCATCGTTTTTGGAATTTTGGAGGAAAGAAAATAACCTCGTTTTTCATCATTTATGACCATGGGCTATAGCCCATACCGTACAGCATACTATAGCACGTCTAAAAATAGACGTGTTTTAGACGTCTATTTTTTGACGTTTTTTATCATATTTCTGACCATGGGCTAAAGCCCATACCGTACGGCATACTATAGCACGCCGTTTTTCATCATTTTTGAGGATTTGAAAAAAATTCAAATTTTCAAAAAACGATGGGCTATAACCCATCGGTTTTTTTTTCTTCATTTTTTTCAAATCCTCAAAAATGATGAAAAACGGCTTGCTATAGTATGCCGTACGGTATGGGCTATTAGACGAGCGTCTAAAAATGGGATAAAAACGTCTAAAAATAGACGTCTAAAACACGTCTAAAAATAGACGTGTTTTAGACGTCTATTTTTAGACGTTTTTTATCATATTTCTGACCATGGGCTAAAGCCCATACCGTACGGCATACTATAGCACGCCGTTTTTCATCATTTTTGAGGATTTGAAAAAAATTCAAAAATTCAAAAAACGATGGGCCATAACCCATCGTTTTTTTTTTCTTCATTTTTTTCAAATCCTCAAAAATGATGAAAAACGGCTTGCTATAGTATGCCGTACGGTATGGGCTATTAGACGAGCGTCTAAAAATGGGATAAAAACGTCTAAAAATAGACGTCTAAAACACGTCAAAAAATAGACGTGTTTTAGACGTCTATTTTTAGACGTTTTTCATCCCATTTCTGACCATGGGCTATAGCCCATACCGTACGGCATACTATAGCACGCCGTTTTTCATCATTTTTGAGGATTTGAAAAAAAAAAAAAAAAAAAAAAAAACGATGGGCTATAACCCATCGTTTCTTTTTCTTCATTTTTTTCAAATCCTCAAAAATGATGAAAAACGGTGTGCTATAGTATGCCGTACGGTATGGGCTATTAGACGAGCGTCTAAAAATGGGATTAAAACGTCTAAAAATAGACGTCTAAAACACGTCTAAAAATAGACGTGTTTTAGACGTCTATTTTTAGACGTTTTTTGAGGATTTAAAAAAAATAAAAATTATAAAAAAACGATGGGCTATAACCCATCGTTTTTTTTTCTTCATTTTTGTCAAATCCTCAAAAATGATGAAAAACGGCGTGCTATAGTATGCCGTACGGTATGGGCTATTAGACGGGCGTCTAAAAATGGGATTAAATGTCTAAAAATAGACGTCTAAAACACGTCTAAAAATAGACGTGTTTTAGACGTCTATTTTTAGATGTTTTTTATCCCGTTTTTGACCATGGGCTATATATAGCCCATACCGTACGGCATACTATAGCACGCCGTTTTTCATCATTTTTGAGGATTTGAAAAAAAAAAAAAAAAAAAAAAAAACGATGGGCTATAACCCATCGTTTCTTTTTCTTCATTTTTTTCAAATCCTCAAAAATGATGAAAAACGGTGTGCTATAGTATGCCGTACGGTATGGGCTATTAGACGGGCGTCTAAAAATGGGATTAAATGTCTAAAAATAGACGTCTAAAACACGTCTAAAAATAGACGTGTTTTAGACGTCTATTTTTAGATGTTTTTTATCCCGTTTTTGACCATGGGCTATATATAGCCCATACCGTACGGCATACTATAGCACGCCGTTTTTCATCATTTTTGAGGATTTGAAAATAATTAAAAAAACGATGGGCTATAACCCATCGGTTTTTTTTCCCATTTTTTTTAAATCCTCAAAAATGATGAAAAACGGCGTGCTATAGTATGCTGTACAGTATGGGCTATTAAACGAGCGTCTAAAAATGGGATAAAAACGTCTAAAAATAGACGTCTAAAACACGTCTAAAAATAGACGTGTTTTAGACGTCTATCTTTAGACGTTTTTTATCCCATTTTTGACCATGGGCTATATCCCATACCGTACGGTATACTATAGCACGCCGTTTTTCATCATTTTTGAGGATTTGAAAAAAATTAAAAAATTCAAAAAACGATGGGCCATAACCCATCGTTTTTTTTTTCTTCATTTTTTTCAAATCCTCAAAAATGATGAAAAACGGCTTGCTATAGTATGCCGTACGGTATGGGCTATTAGACGAGCGTCTAAAAATGGGATAAAAACGTCTAAAAATAGACGTCTAAAACACGTCAAAAAATAGACGTGTTTTAGACGTCTATTTTTAGACGTTTTTCATCCCATTTCTGACCATGGGCTATAGCCCATACCGTACGGCATACTATAGCACGCCGTTTTTCATCATTTTTGAGGATTTAAAAAAAAAAAAAACGATGGGCTATAACCCATCGTTTCTTTTTCTTCATTTTTTTCAAATCCTCAAAAATGATGAAAAACGGTGTGCTATAGTATGCCGTACGGTATGGGCTATTAGACGAGCGTCTAAAAATGGGATTAAAACGTCTAAAAATAGACGTCTAAAACACGTCTAAAAATAGACGTGTTTTAGACGTCTATTTTTAGACGTTTTTTGAGGATTTAAAAAAAATAAAAATTATAAAAAAACGATGGGCTATAACCCATCGTTTTTTTTTTCTTCATTTTTGTCAAATCCTCAAAAATGATGAAAAACGGCGTGCTATAGTATGCCGTACGGTATGGGCTATTAGACGGGCGTCTAAAAATGGGATTAAATGTCTAAAAATAGACGTCTAAAACACGTCTAAAAATAGACGTGTTTTAGACGTCTATCTTTAGACGTTTTTTATCCCATTTTTGACCATGGGCTATATCCCATACCGTACGGTATACTATAGCACGCCGTTTTTCATCATTTTTGAGGATTTGAAAAAAATTCAAAAATTCAAAAAACGATGGGCCATAACCCATCGTTTTTTTTTTCTTCATTTTTTTCAAATCCTCAAAAATGATGAAAAACGGCTTGCTATAGTATGCCGTACGGTATGGGCTATTAGACGAGCGTCTAAAAATGGGATAAAAACGTCTAAAAATAGACGTCTAAAACACGTCAAAAAATAGACGTGTTTTAGACGTCTATTTTTAGACGTTTTTCATCCCATTTCTGACCATGGGCTATAGCCCATACCGTACGGCATACTATAGCACGCCGTTTTTCATCATTTTTGAGGATTTAAAAAAAAAAAAAAAAAAAAAAAAAAAACGATGGGCTATAACCCATCGTTTCTTTTTCTTCATTTTTTTCAAATCCTCAAAAATGATGAAAAACGGTGTGCTATAGTATGCCGTACGGTATGGGCTATTAGACGAGCGTCTAAAAATGGGATTAAAACGTCTAAAAATAGACGTCTAAAACACGTCTAAAAATAGACGTGTTTTAGACGTCTATTTTTAGACGTTTTTTGAGGATTTAAAAAAAA
The DNA here is from genome assembly GCF_964188405.1 of Protomyctophum parallelum. Classification (NCBI taxonomy): domain Eukaryota; kingdom Metazoa; phylum Chordata; class Actinopteri; order Myctophiformes; family Myctophidae; genus Protomyctophum; species Protomyctophum parallelum. The sequence goes on along the minus strand of NC_139718.1, from coordinate 24,191,202 downwards.
TAAAAATTATAAAAAAACGATGGGCTATAACCCATCGTTTTTTTTTTCTTCATTTTTGTCAAATCCTCAAAAATGATGAAAAACGGCGTGCTATAGTATGCCGTACGGTATGGGCTATTAGACGGGCGTCTAAAAATGGGATTAAATGTCTAAAAATAGACGTCTAAAACACGTCTAAAAATAGACGTGTTTTAGACGTCTATTTTTAGATGTTTTTTATCCCGTTTTTGACCATGGGCTATATATAGCCCATACCGTACGGCATACTATAGCACGCCGTTTTTCATCATTTTTGAGGATTTGAAAATAATTAAAAAAACGATGGGCTATAACCCATCGGTTTTTTTTCCCATTTTTTTCAAATCCTCAAAAATGATGAAAAACGGCGTGCTATAGTATGCCGTACGGTATGGGCTATTAGACGAGCGTCTAAAAATGGGATAAAAACGTCTAAAAATAGACGTCTAAAACACGTCTAAAAATAGACGTGTTTTAGACGTCTATTTTTAGACGTTTTTTATCCTATTTTTGACCATGGGCTATAGCCCATACCGTACGGCATACTATAGCACGCTGTTTTTCATCATTTTTGAGGATTTGAAAAAAAATCTAAAATTCAAAAAACGATGGGCTATAACCCATCTTTTTTTTTTTTTTTTTTTTTTTTTTAAATCCTCAAAAATGATGAAAAACGGCGTGCTATAGTATGCTGTACAGTATGGGCTATTAAACGAGCGTCTAAAAATGGGATAAAAACGTCTAAAAATAGACGTCTAAAACACGTCTAAAAATAGACGTGTTTTAGACGTCTATCTTTAGACGTTTTTTATCCCATTTTTGACCATGGGCTATATCCCATACCGTACGGCATACTATAGCACGCCGTTTTTCATCATTTTTGAGGATTTGAAAAAAAAGAAAAGAAAAAAAAAACGATGGGCTATAACCCATCGTTTTATTTTTCTTCATTTTTTTCAAATCGTCTAACGTCTATTTTTAGACGTTTTTTATCCCATTTTTGACCATGGGCTATATATAGCCCATACCGTACGGCAGGGTTCCCCAATTAATTTTCCTCAACGGCCATATTTTGACTAGCGTACCAGGCTGGGGGCCGAGTCTGCATGCGCGAGGTCGAGGTCTTGCCCTGAAAATTCATTTTCAGGGCAAGACCCCATTTGAAAAGGATGCCCAGTTTGACATGCATAGGCTACTGACCCCCATTCAATGCCATTTATATCTGGGACCCTTAAAAAAAAAAAAAAAAAAAAAAAAGATTGTGGAAATTCTTTCATGGGCCACAAGGGGGCGCTCTGTGGGCCGCAAATGGCCCGCGGGCCGCCTATTGGGGTACCCTGCCGTACGGCATACTATAGCACGCCGTTTTTCATCATTTTTGAGGATTTGAAAAAAAAAAGAAAAACCCATAACCCATCGTTTTTTTTCTTCATTTTTTTTATATCCTCAAAAATGATGAAAAAGGGCGTGCTATAGTATGCCGTACGGTATGGGCTATTAGACGAGCGTCTAAAAATGGGATTAAAACGTCTAAAAATAGACGTCTAAAACACGTCTAAAAATAGACGTGTTTTAGACGTCTATTTTTAGACGTTTTTATCCCATTTTTTGACGCTCGTCTAATAGCCCATACCGTACGGCATACTATAGCAAGCCGTTTTTCATCTTTTTTGAGGATTTGAAAATAATTAAAAAAACGATGGGCTATAACCCATGTTTTGTTTTTTTCATTTTTTTTTTCAAATCCTCAAAAATGATGAAATATGGCGTGCTATAGTATGCCGTACGGTATGGGCTATTAGACGAGCGTCTAAAAATGGGATAAAAACGTCTAAAAATAGACGTCTAAAACACGTCTAAAAATAGACGTGTTTTAGACGTCTATTTTTAGACGTTTTTTATCCCATTTTTGACCATGGGCTATAGCCCATACCGTACGGCATACTATAGCACGCAGTTTTTCATCATTTTTGAGGATTAAAAAAAGAATAATAATAATAAAAAACATGGGTTATAGCCCATCGTTTTTGGAATTTTGGAGGAAAGAAAATAACCTTGTTTTTCATCATTTATGACCATGGGCTATAGCCCATACCGTACAGCATACTATAGCACGCGGTTTTTCATCATTTTTGAGGATAATAATAAAAAAAAAAAAAAAAAAACATGGGTAATATAGCCCATCGTTTTTTGAATTTTTGAATTTGTTTTTATCCTCGTTTTTCATTATTTTTGAACATGAGCATTTTATCCCACTGAGCAATAGATTAGACGTGCGTCTAAAAATGGGATAAAAAACGTCTAAATATAGACTATTTTTAGACGTTTTTTTTATCCCATTTTTAGACGCTCGTCTAATAGCCCATACCGTACGGCATACTATAGCACGCCGTTTTTCATCATTTTTGAGGATTTGAAAAAAAAAATGAAAAAAACAAAACATGGGTTATAGCCCATCGTTTTTTGAATTTTTGAAAAAAAAGTTATCCTCGTTTTTCATCATTTTTGACCATGGGCTATAGCCCATACCGTACGGCATACTATAGCACGCCGTTTTTCATCATTTTTGAGGATTATAAAAAAATGAAAAAAAAAAAAAACATGGGTTATAGCCCATCGTTTTTTGAATTTTTGAAAAAAAAGTTATCCTCGTTTTTCATCATTTTTGACCATGGGCTATGTCCCATACCGTACGGCATACTATAGCACGCCGTTTTTCATCATTTTTGAGGATTTGAAAAAAATTCAAAAATTCAAAAAACGATGGGCTATAACCCATCGTTTTCTTTTTCTTCATTTTTTTCAAATCCTCAAAAATGATGAAAAACGGCGTGCTATAGTATGCCGTACGGTATGGGCTATTAGACGAGCGTCTAAAAATGGGATAAAAACGTCTAAAAATAGACGTCTAAAACACGTCTAAAAATAGACGTGTTTTAGACGTCTATTTTTAGACGTTTTTTATCCCATTTTTGACCATGGGCTATAGCCCATACCGTACGGCATACTATAGCACGCAGTTTTTCATCATTTTTGAGGATTAAAAAAATAATAATAATAATAAAAAACATGGGTTATAGCCCATCGTTTTTGGAATTTTGGAGGAAAGAAAATAACCTCGTTTTTCATCATTTATGACCATGGGCTATAGCCCATACCGTACAGCATACTATAGCACGTCTAAAAATAGACGTGTTTTAGACGTCTATTTTTTGACGTTTTTTATCATATTTCTGACCATGGGCTAAAGCCCATACCGTACGGCATACTATAGCACGCCGTTTTTCATCATTTTTGAGGATTTGAAAAAAATTCAAAAATTCAAAAAACGATGGGCTATAACCCATCGTTTTCTTTTTCTTCATTTTTTTCAAATCCTCAAAAATGATGAAAAACGGCGTGCTATAGTATGCCGTACGGTATGGGCTATTAGACGAGCGTCTAAAAATGGGATAAAAACGTCTAAAAATAGACGTCTAAAACACGTCTAAAAATAGACGTGTTTTAGACGTCTATTTTTTGACGTTTTTTTATCATATTTCTGACCATGGGCTAAAGCCCATACCGTACGGCATACTATAGCACGCCGTTTTTCATCATTTTTGAGGATTTGAAAAAAAATCAAAAATCGATGGGCTATAACCCATGTTTTGTTTTTTTCATTTTTTTTTTCAAATCCTCAAAAATGATGAAATATGGCGTGCTATAGTATGCCGTACGGTATGGGCTATTAGACGAGCGTCTAAAAATGGGATAAAAACGTCTAAAAATAGACGTCTAAAACACGTCTAAAAATAGACGTGTTTTAGACGTCTATTTTTAGACGTTTTTTATCCCATTTTTGACCATGGGCTATAGCCCATACCGTACGGCATACTATAGCACGCAGTTTTTCATCATTTTTGAGGATTAAAAAAATAATAATAATAATAAAAAACATGGGTTATAGCCCATCGTTTTTGGAATTTTGGAGGAAAGAAAATAACCTCGTTTTTCATCATTTATGACCATGGGCTATAGCCCATACCGTACAGCATACTATAGCACGTCTAAAAATAGACGTGTTTTAGACGTCTATTTTTTGACGTTTTTTATCATATTTCTGACCATGGGCTAAAGCCCATACCGTACGGCATACTATAGCACGCCGTTTTTCATCATTTTTGAGGATTTGAAAAAAATTCAAAAATTCAAAAAACGATGGGCTATAACCCATCGTTTTTTTTTCTTCATTTTTTTCAAATCCTCAAAAATGATGAAAAACGGCTTGCTATAGTATGCCGTACGGTATGGGCTATTAGACGAGCGTCTAAAAATGGGATAAAAACGTCAAAAAATAGACGTCTAAAAATAGACATGTTTTAGACGTCTATTTTTAGACGTTTTTCATCCCATTTCTGACCATGGGCTATGTCCCATACCGTACGGCATACTATAGCACGCCGTTTTTTATCATTTTTGAGGATTTGAAAAAAAAATCAAATTTCAAAAAACGATGTATAACCCATCGGTTATTTTCCCATTTTTTTCAAATCCTCAAAAATGATAAAAAACGGCGTGCTATAGTATGCCGTACGGTATGGGCTATTAGACGAGCGTCTAAAAATGGGATAAAAACGTCTAAAAATAGACGTGTTTTAGACGTCTATTTTTAGACGTTTTTTATCCCATTTTTGACCATGGGCTATAGCCCATACCGTACGGCATACTATAGCACGCCGTTTTTCATCATTTTTGAGGATTTAAAAAAAATAAAAATATATAAAAAAACGATGGGCTATAACCCATCGTTTCTTTTTCTTCATTTTTTTCAAATCCTCAAAAATGATGAAAAACGGCGTGCTATAGTATGCCGTACGGTATGGGCTATTAGACGGGCGTCTAAAATTGGGATTAAAACGTCTAAAAATAGACGTCTAAAACACGTCTAAAAATAGACGTGTTTTAGACGTCTATTTTTAGACGTTTTTTATCCCGTTTTTGACCATGGGCTATATATAGCCCATACCGTACGGCATACTATAGCACTCTGTTTTTCATCATTTTTGAGGATTTGAAAAAAATTCAAAAAACGATGGGCTATAACCCATCGGTTTTTTTCCCCATTTTTTTCAAATCCTCAATAATGATGAAAAACGGCGTGCTATAGTATGGCGTACGGTATGGGCTATTAGACGAGCGTCTAAAAATGGGATAAAAACGTCTAAAAATAGACGTCTAAAACACGTCTAAAAATAGACGTGTTTTAGACGTCTATTTTTAGACGTTTTTTATCCCATTTTTGACCATGGGCTATAGCCCATACCGTACGGCATACTATAGCACACCGTTTTTCATCATTTTTGAGGATTTGAAAAAAGAAAAAAATTCAAAAAACGATGGGCTATATAACCCATCGGTTTTTTTCCCATTTTTTTCAAATCCTAAAAAATGATGAAAAACGGCGTGCTATAGTATGCCATACGGTATGGGCTATTAGACGAGCGTCTAAAAATGGGATAAAAACGTCTAAAAATAGACGTCTAAAACACGTCTAAAAATAGACGTGTTTTAGACGTCTATTTTTAGACGTTTTTTATCCCATTTTTGACCATGGGCTATAGCCCATACCGTACGGCATACTATAGCACGCCGTTTTTCATCATTTTTGAGGATAAAAAAAAAATAAACATGGGTTATAGCCCATCGTTTTTGGCTTTTTGGAGGAAAGAAAATAACCTCGTTTTTCATCATTTATGACCATGGGCTATAGCCCATACCGTACAGCAGGGTTCCCCAATTAATTTTCCTCAAGGGCCATATTTTGACTAGCGTACCAGGCTGAGGGCCGAGTCTGCACACGCGAGGTCGAAGTCTTGCCCTGAAAATTCATTTTCAGGGCAAGACCCCATTTGAAAAGGATGCCCAGTTTGACATGCATAGGCTACTGACCCCCATTTAATGCCATTTATATCTGGGACCCTTAAAAAAAATATATATATATATATATTTTTTTTTGGAAATTATTTCATGGGCCACAAGGGGGCGCTCTGTGGGCCGCAAATGGCCCGCGGGCCGCCTATTGGGGAACCCTGCCGTACAGCATACTATAGCACGCGGTTTTTCATCATTTTTGAGGATTTTTAAAAAATGAAAAAATTCAAAAAACGATGGGCTATAAAAAAAGTTATCCTCGTTTTTCATCATTTTTGACCATGGGCTATGTCCCATACCGTACGGCATACTATAGCACGCCGTTTTTCATCATTTTTGAGGATTTGAAAAAAATTCAAAAATTCAAAAAACGATGGGCTATAACCCATCGTTTTCTTTTTCTTCATTTTTTTCAAATCCTCAAAAATGATGAAAAACGGCGTGCTATAGTATGCCGTACGGTATGGGCTATTAGACGAGCGTCTAAAAATGGGATAAAAACGTCTAAAAATAGACGTCTAAAACACGTCTAAAAATAGACGTGTTTTAGACGTCTACTTTTTTGACGTTTTTTATCATATTTCTGACCATGGGCTAAAGCCCATACCGTACGGCATACTATAGCACGCCGTTTTTCATCATTTTTGAGGATTTGAAAAAAAATCAAAAATTCAAAAAACGATGGGCTATAACCCATGTTTTGTTTTTTTCATTTTTTTTTTCAAATCCTCAAAAATGATGAAATATGGCGTGCTATAGTATGCCGTACGGTATGGGCTATTAGACGAGCGTCTAAAAATGGGATAAAAACGTCTAAAAATAGACGTCTAAAACACGTCTAAAAATAGACGTGTTTTAGACGTCTATTTTTAGACGTTTTTTATCCCATTTTTGACCATGGGCTATAGCCCATACCGTACGGCATACTATAGCACGCAGTTTTTCATCATTTTTGAGGATTAAAAAAATAATAATAATAATAAAAAACATGGGTTATAGCCCATCGTTTTTGGAATTTTGGAGGAAAGAAAATAACCTCGTTTTTCATCATTTATGACCATGGGCTATAGCCCATACCGTACAGCATACTATAGCACGTCTAAAAATAGACGTGTTTTAGACGTCTATTTTTTGACGTTTTTTATCATATTTCTGACCATGGGCTAAAGCCCATACCGTACGGCATACTATAGCACGCCGTTTTTCATCATTTTTGAGGATTTGAAAAAAATTCAAAAATTCAAAAAACGATGGGCTATAACCCATCGTTTTTTTTTCTTCATTTTTTTCAAATCCTCAAAAATGATGAAAAACGGCTTGCTATAGTATGCCGTACGGTATGGGCTATTAGACGAGCGTCTAAAAATGGGATAAAAACGTCAAAAAATAGACGTCTAAAAATAGACATGTTTTAGACGTCTATTTTTAGACGTTTTTCATCCCATTTCTGACCATGGGCTATGTCCCATACCGTACGGCATACTATAGCACGCCGTTTTTCATCATTTTTGAGGATTTGAAAAAAAAATCAAATTTCAAAAAACGATGTATAACCCATCGGTTATTTTCCCATTTTTTTCAAATCCTCAAAAATGATAAAAAACGGCGTGCTATAGTATGCCGTACGGTATGGGCTATTAGACGAGCGTCTAAAAATGGGATAAAAACGTCTAAAAATAGACGTGTTTTAGACGTCTATTTTTAGACGTTTTTTATCCCATTTTTGACCATGGGCTATAGCCCATACCGTACGGCATACTATAGCACGCCGTTTTTCATCATTTTTGAGGATTTGAAAAAAATAAAAATATATAAAAAAACGATGGGCTATAACCCATCGTTTCTTTTTCTTCATTTTTTTCAAATCCTCAAAAATGATGAAAAACGGCGTGCTATAGTATGCCGTACGGTATGGGCTATTAGACGGGCGTCTAAAATTGGGATTAAAACGTCTAAAAATAGACGTCTAAAACACGTCTAAAAATAGACGTGTTTTAGACGTCTATTTTTAGACGTTTTTTATCCCGTTTTTGACCATGGGCTATATATAGCCCATACCGTACGGCATACTATAGCACTCTGTTTTTCATCATTTTTGAGGATTTGAAAAAAATTCAAAAAACGATGGGCTATAACCCATCGGTTTTTTTCCCCATTTTTTTCAAATCCTCAATAATGATGAAAAACGGCGTGCTATAGTATGGCGTACGGTATGGGCTATTAGACGAGCGTCTAAAAATGGGATAAAAACGTCTAAAAATAGACGTCTAAAACACGTCTAAAAATAGACGTGTTTTAGACGTCTATTTTTAGACGTTTTTTATCCCATTTTTGACCATGGGCTATAGCCCATACCGTACGGCATACTATAGCACACCGTTTTTCATCATTTTTGAGGATTTGAAAAAAAAAAAAAATTCAAAAAACGATGGGCTATATAACCCATCGGTTTTTTTCCCATTTTTTTCAAATCCTAAAAAATGATGAAAAACGGCGTGCTATAGTATGCCATACGGTATGGGCTATTAGACGAGCGTCTAAAAATGGGATAAAAACGTCTAAAAATAGACGTCTAAAACACGTCTAAAAATAGACGTGTTTTAGACGTCTATTTTTAGACGTTTTTTATCCCATTTTTGACCATGGGCTATAGCCCATACCGTACGGCATACTATAGCACGCCGTTTTTCATCATTTTTGAGGATAAAAAAAAAAAAAACATGGGTTATAGCCCATCGTTTTTGGCTTTTTGGAGGAAAGAAAATAACCTCGTTTTTCATCATTTATGACCATGGGCTATAGCCCATACCGTACAGCAGGGTTCCCCAATTAATTTTCCTCAAGGGCCATATTTTGACTAGCGTACCAGGCTGAGGGCCGAGTCTGCACACGCGAGGTCGAAGTCTTGCCCTGAAAATTCATTTTCAGGGCAAGACCCCATTTGAAAAGGATGCCCAGTTTGACATGCATAGGCTACTGACCCCCATTTAATGCCATTTATATCTGGGACCCTTAAAAAAAAATATATATATATATATATATTTTTGGAAATTATTTCATGGGCCACAAGGGGGCGCTCTGTGGGCCGCAAATGGCCCGCGGGCCGCCTATTGGGGAACCCTGCCGTACAGCATACTATAGCACGCGGTTTTTCATCATTTTTGAGGATTTTTAAAAAATGAAAAAAAAAAAAAACATGGGTTATATAGCCCATCGTTTTTTGAATTAAAAAAAAAATTATCCTCGTTTTTCATTATTTTTGAGCCCATATCGTACGGCATACTATAGCACACCGTTTTTCATCATTTTTGAGGATTTGAAAAAATAAAAAAATAAAAAAACGATGGGTTATAGCCCATCGTTGTTCGAATTTTTTTTTTAACCTCGTTTTTCATCATTTTGGACCATATCGTACGGCATACTATAGCACGCCGTTTTTCATCATTTTTGCCATTGAGCCCCATTGTAAATTTGAAAGCACTATATTTCTAAAACTATGAAACATTTCAAAGATTCCTTTTCAGGCAAACATGTCCACCGTAAGATGAACCTAAGTAGGCTAGAATGGGGTTGCTAGGTGTAAGTATGTAGGACTAGTAGCATGCCAAATTTTGTGCTATTGCCATAGAGAATGCATTGGGCGTTTAAGTTAAATAACTCATAAACTACAAAACATAAAAATAAAAAAAGGTTCCAGCATGTGTCTCCACAGTAAGCTGAATAATAAAAAGTGTGAATGGATTTCTAGGTGAAAGTGACTTTTGACGTGCCTATAGAGCTGCCATTGAGCCCCATGTTAAATGTCTCAAATTTGAAAGCACTATATTTCTAAAACTATGAAACATTTCAAAGATTCCTTTTCAGGCAAACATGTCCACCGTAAGATGAACCTAAGTAGGCTAGAATGGGGTTGCTAGGTGTAAGTATGTAGGACTAGTAGCATGCCAAATTTTGTGCTATTGCCATAGAGAATGCATTGGGCGTTTAAGTTAAATACCTCATAAACTACAAAACATAAAAATAAAAAAAAGTTCCAGCATGTGTCTCCACAGTAAGCTGAATAATAAAAAGTGTGAATGGAGTTTCTAGGTGAAAGTGACTTTTGACGTGCCTATAGAGCTGCCATTGAGCCCCATGTTAAATGTCTCAAATTTGAAAGCACTATATTTCTAAAACTATGAAACATTTCAAAGATTCCTTTTCAGGCAAACATGTCCACCGTAAGATGAACCTAAGTAGGCTAGAATGGGGTTGCTAGGTGTAAGTATGTAGGACTAGTAGCATGCCAAATTTTGTGCTATTGCCATAGAGAATGCATTGGGCGTTTAAGTTAAATAACTCATAAACTACAAAACATAAAAATAAAAAAAAGTTCCAGCATGTGTCTCCACAGTAAGCTGAATAATAAAAAGTGTGAATGGAGTTTCTAGGTGAAAGTGACTTTTGACGTGCCTATAGAGCTGCCATTGAGCCCCATGTTAAATGTCTCAAATTTGAAAGCACTATATTTCTAAAACTATGAAACATTTCAAAGATTCCTTTTCAGGCAAACATGTCCACCGTAAGATGAACCTAAGTAGGCTAGAATGGGGTTGCTAGGTGTAAGTATGTAGGACTAGTAGCATGCCAAATTTTGTGCTATTGCCATAGAGAATGCATTGGGCGTTTAAGTTAAATAACTCATAAACTACAAAACATAAAAATAAAAAAAAGTTCCAGCATGTGTCTCCACAGTAAGCTGAATAATAAAAAGTGTGAATGGAGTTTCTAGGTGAAAGTGACTTTTGACGTGCCTATAGAGCTGCCATTGAGCCCCATGTTAAATGTCTCAAATTTGAAAGCACTATATTTCTAAAACTATGAAACATTTCAAAGATTCCTTTTCAGGCAAACATGTCCACCGTAAGATGAACCTAAGTAGGCTAGAATGGGGTTGCTAGGTGTAAGTATGTAGGACTAGTAGCATGCCAAATTTTGTGCTATTGCCATAGAGAATGCATTGGGCGTTTAAGTTAAATAACTCATAAACTACAAAACATAAAAATAAAAAAAAGTTCCAGCATGTGTCTCCACAGTAAGCTGAATAATAAAAAGTGTGAATGGAGTTTCTAGGTGAAAGTGACTTTTGACGTGCCTATAGAGCTGCCATTGAGCCCCATGTTAAATGTCTCAAATTTGAAAGCACTATATTTCTAAAACTATGAAACATTTCAAAGATTCCTTTTCAGGCAAACATGTCCACCGTAAGATGAACCTAAGTAGGCTAGAATGGGGTTGCTAGGTGTAAGTATGTAGGACTAGTAGCATGCCAAATTTTGTGCTATTGCCATAGAGAATGCATTGGGCGTTTAAGTTAAATAACTCATAAACTACAAAACATAAAAATAAAAAAAAGTTCCAGCATGTGTCTCCACAGTAAGCTGAATAATAAAAAGTGTGAATGGAGTTTCTAGGTGAAAGTGACTTTTGACGTGCCTATAGAGCTGCCATTGAGCCCCATGTTAAATGTCTCAAATTTGAAAGCACTATATTTCTAAAACTATGAAACATTTCAAAGATTCCTTTTCAGGCAAACATGTCCACCGTAAGATGAACCTAAGTAGGCTAGAATGGGGTTGCTAGGTGTAAGTATGTAGGACTAGTAGCATGCCAAATTTTGTGCTATTGCCATAGAGAATGCATTGGGCGTTTAAGTTAAATAACTCATAAACTACAAAACATAAAAATAAAAAAAAGTTCCAGCATGTGTCTCCACAGTAAGCTGAATAATAAAAAGTGTGAATGGAGTTTCTAGGTGAAAGTGACTTTTGACGTGCCTATAGAGCTGCCATTGAGCCCCATGTTAAATGTCTCAAATTTGAAAGCACTATATTTCTAAAACTATGAAACATTTCAAAGATTCCTTTTCAGGCAAACATGTCCACCGTAAGATGAACCTAAGTAGGCTAGAATGGGGTTGCTAGGTGTAAGTATGTAGGACTAGTAGCATGCCAAATTTTGTGCTATTGCCATAGAGAATGCATTGGGCGTTTAAGTTAAATAACTCATAAACTACAAAACATAAAAATAAAAAAAAGTTCCAGCATGTGTCTCCACAGTAAGCTGAATAATAAAAAGTGTGAATGGAGTTTCTAGGTGAAAGTGACTTTTGACGTGCCTATAGAGCTGCCATTGAGCCCCATGTTAAATGTCTCAAATTTGAAAGCACTATATTTCTAAAACTATGAAACATTTCAAAGATTCCTTTTCAGGCAAACATGTCCACCGTAAGATGAACCTAAGTAGGCTAGAATGGGGTTGCTAGGTGTAAGTATGTAGGACTAGTAGCATGCCAAATTTTGTGCTATTGCCATAGAGAATGCATTGGGCGTTTAAGTTAAATAACTCATAAACTACAAAACATAAAAATAAAAAAAAGTTCCAGCATGTGTCTCCACAGTAAGCTGAATAATAAAAAGTGTGAATGGAGTTTCTAGGTGAAAGTGACTTTTGACGTGCCTATAGAGCTGCCATTGAGCCCCATGTTAAATGTCTCAAATTTGAAAGCACTATATTTCTAAAACTATGAAACATTTCAAAGATTCCTTTTCAGGCAAACATGTCCACCGTAAGATGAACCTAAGTAGGCTAGAATGGGGTTGCTAGGTGTAAGTATGTAGGACTAGTAGCATGCCAAATTTTGTGCTATTGCCATAGAGAATGCATTGGGCGTTTAAGTTAAATAACTCATAAACTACAAAACATAAAAATAAAAAAAAGTTCCAGCATGTGTCTCCACAGTAAGCTGAATAATAAAAAGTGTGAATGGAGTTTCTAGGTGAAAGTGACTTTTGACGTGCCTATAGAGCTGCCATTGAGCCCCATGTTAAATGTCTCAAATTTGAAAGCACTATATTTCTAAAACTATGAAACATTTCAAAGATTCCTTTTCAGGCAAACATGTCCACCGTAAGATGAACCTAAGTAGGCTAGAATGGGGTTGCTAGGTGTAAGTATGTAGGACTAGTAGCATGCCAAATTTTGTGCTATTGCCATAGAGAATGCATTGGGCGTTTAAGTTAAATAACTCATAAACTACAAAACATAAAAATAAAAAAAAGTTCCAGCATGTGTCTCCACAGTAAGCTGAATAATAAAAAGTGTGAATGGAGTTTCTAGGTGAAAGTGACTTTTGACGTGCCTATAGAGCTGCCATTGAGCCCCATGTTAAATGTCTCAAATTTGAAAGCACTATATTTCTAAAACTATGAAACATTTCAAAGATTCCTTTTCAGGCAAACATGTCCACCGTAAGATGAACCTAAGTAGGCTAGAATGGGGTTGCTAGGTGTAAGTATGTAGGACTAGTAGCATGCCAAATTTTGTGCTATTGCCATAGAGAATGCATTGGGCGTTTAAGTTAAATAACTCATAAACTACAAAACATAAAAATAAAAAAAAGTTCCAGCATGTGTCTCCACAGTAAGCTGAATAATAAAAAGTGTGAATGGAGTTTCTAGGTGAAAGTGACTTTTGACGTGCCTATAGAGCTGCCATTGAGCCCCATGTTAAATGTCTCAAATTTGAAAGCACTATATTTCTAAAACTATGAAACATTTCAAAGATTCCTTTTCAGGCAAACATGTCCACCGTAAGATGAACCTAAGTAGGCTAGAATGGGGTTGCTAGGTGTAAGTATGTAGGACTAGTAGCATGCCAAATTTTGTGCTATTGCCATAGAGAATGCATTGGGCGTTTAAGTTAAATAACTCATAAACTACAAAACATAAAAATAAAAAAAAGTTCCAGCATGTGTCTCCACAGTAAGCTGAATAATAAAAAGTGTGAATGGAGTTTCTAGGTGAAAGTGACTTTTGACGTGCCTATAGAGCTGCCATTGAGCCCCATGTTAAATGTCTCAAATTTGAAAGCACTATATTTCTAAAACTATGAAACATTTCAAAGATTCCTTTTCAGGCAAACATGTCCACCGTAAGATGAACCTAAGTAGGCTAGAATGGGGTTGCTAGGTGTAAGTATGTAGGACTAGTAGCATGCCAAATTTTGTGCTATTGCCATAGAGAATGCATTGGGCGTTTAAGTTAAATAACTCATAAACTACAAAACATAAAAATAAAAAAAAGTTCCAGCATGTATCTCCACAGTAAGCTGAATAATAAAAAGTGTGAATGGAGTTTCTAGGTGAAAGTGACTTTTGACGTGCCTATAGAGCTGCCATTGAGCCCCATGTTAAATGTCTCAAATGTGAAAGCACTATATTTCTAAAACTATGAAACATTTCAAAGATTCCTTTTCAGGCAAACATGTCCACCGTAAGATGAACCTAAGTAGGCTAGAATGGGGTTGCTAGGTGTAAGTATGTAGGACTAGTAGCATGCCAAATATTGTGCTATTGCCATAGAGAATGCATTGGGCGTTTAAGTTAAATAACTCATAAACTACAAAACATAAAAATAAAAAAAAGTTCAAGCATGTGTCTCCACAGTAAGCTGAATAATAAAAAGTGTGAATGGAGTTTCTAGGTGAAAGTGACTTTTGACGTGCCTATAGAGCTGCCATTGAGCCCCATGTTAAATGTCTCAAATTTGAAAGCACTATATTTCTAAAACTATGAAACATTTCAAAGATTCCTTTTCAGGCAAACATGTCCACCGTAAGATGAACCTAAGTAGGCTAGAATGGGGTTGCTAGGTGTAAGTATGTAGGACTAGTAGCATGCCAAATTTTGTGCTATTGCCATAGAGAATGCATTGGGCGTTTAAGTTAAATAACTCATAAACTACAAAACATAAAAATAAAAAAAAGTTCCAGCATGTGTCTCCACAGTAAGCTGAATAATAAAAAGTGTGAATGGAGTTTCTAGGTGAAAGTGACTTTTGACGTGCCTATAGAGCTGCCATTGAGCCCCATGTTAAATGTCTCAAATTTGAAAGCACTATATTTCTAAAACTATGAAACATTTCAAAGATTCCTTTTCAGGCAAACATGTCCACCGTAAGATGAACCTAAGTAGGCTAGAATGGGGTTGCTAGGTGTAAGTATGTAGGACTAGTAGCATGCCAAATTTTGTGCTATTGCCATAGAGAATGCATTGGGCGTTTAAGTTAAATAACTCATAAACTACAAAACATAAAAATAAAAAAAAGTTCCAGCATGTGTCTCCACAGTAAGCTGAATAATAAAAAGTGTGAATGGAGTTTCTAGGTGAAAGTGACTTTTGACGTGCCTATAGAGCTGCCATTGAGCCCCATGTTAAATGTCTCAAATTTGAAAGCACTATATTTCTAAAACTATGAAACATTTCAAAGATTCCTTTTCAGGCAAACATGTCCACCGTAAGATGAACCTAAGTAGGCTAGAATGGGGTTGCTAGGTGTAAGTATGTAGGACTAGTAGCATGCCAAATTTTGTGCTATTGCCATAGAGAATGCATTGGGCGTTTAAGTTAAATAACTCATAAACTACAAAACATAAAAATAAAAAAAAGTTCCAGCATGTGTCTCCACAGTAAGCTGAATAATAAAAAGTGTGAATGGAGTTTCTAGGTGAAAGTGACTTTTGACGTGCCTATAGAGCTGCCATTGAGCCCCATGTTAAATGTCTCAAATTTGAAAGCACTATATTTCTAAAACTATGAAACATTTCAAAGATTCCTTTTCAGGCAAACATGTCCACCGTAAGATGAACCTAAGTAGGCTAGAATGGGGTTGCTAGGTGTAAGTATGTAGGACTAGTAGCATGCCAAATATTGTGCTATTGCCATAGAGAATGCATTGGGCGTTTAAGTTAAATAACTCATAAACTACAAAACATAAAAATAAAAAAAAGTTCCAGCATGTGTCTCCACAGTAAGCTGAATAATAAAAAGTGTGAATGGAGTTTCTAGGTGAAAGTGACTTTTGACGTGCCTATAGAGCTGCCATTGAGCCCCATGTTAAATGTCTCAAATTTGAAAGCACTATATTTCTAAAACTATGAAACATTTCAAAGATTCCTTTTCAGGCAAACATGTCCACCGTAAGATGAACCTAAGTAGGCTAGAATGGGGTTGCTAGGTGTAAGTATGTAGGACTAGTAGCATGCCAAATATTGTGCTATTGCCATAGAGAATGCATTGGGCGTTTAAGTTAAATAACTCATAAACTACAAAACATAAAAATAAAAAAAAGTTCAAGCATGTGTCTCCACAGTAAGCTGAATAATAAAAAGTGTGAATGGAGTTTCTAGGTGAAAGTGACTTTTGACGCCTATAGAGCTGCCATTGAGCCCCATGTTAAATGTCTCAAATTTGAAAGCACTATATTTCTAAAACTATGAAACATTTCAAAGATTCCTTTTCAGGCAAACATGTCCACCGTAGGCCTAAGATGAACCTAAGTAGGCTAGAATGGGGTTGCTAGGTGTAAGTATGTAGGACTAGTAGCATGCCAAATTTTGTGCTATTGCCATAGAGAATGCATTGGGCGTTTAAGTTAAATAACTCATAAACTACAAAACATAAAAATAAAAAAAAGTTCCAGCATGTGTCTCCACAGTAAGCTGAATAATAAAAAGTGTGAATGGAGTTTCTAGGTGAAAGTGACTTTTGACGTGCCTATAGAGCTGCCATTGAGCCCCATGTTAAATGTCTCAAATTTGAAAGCACTATATTTCTAAAACTATGAAACATTTCAAAGATTCCTTTTCAGGCAAACATGTCCACCGTAAGATGAACCTAAGTAGGCTAGAATGGGGTTGCTAGGTGTAAGTATGTAGGACTAGTAGCATGCCAAATTTTGTGCTATTGCCATAGAGAATGCATTGGGCGTTTAAGTTAAATAACTCATAAACTACAAAACATAAAAATAAAAAAAAGTTCCAGCATGTGTCTCCACAGTAAGCTGAATAATAAAAAGTGTGAATGGAGTTTCTAGGTGAAAGTGACTTTTGACGTGCCTATAGAGCTGCCATTGAGCCCCATGTTAAATGTCTCAAATTTGAAAGCACTATATTTCTAAAACTATGAAACATTTCAAAGATTCCTTTTCAGGCAAACATGTCCACCGTAAGATGAACCTAAGTAGGCTAGAATGGGGTTGCTAGGTGTAAGTATGTAGGACTAGTAGCATGCCAAATTTTGTGCTATTGCCATAGAGAATGCATTGGGCGTTTAAGTTAAATAACTCATAAACTACAAAACATAAAAATAAAAAAAAGTTCCAGCATGTATCTCCACAGTAAGCTGAATAATAAAAAGTGTGAATGGAGTTTCTAGGTGAAAGTGACTTTTGACGTGCCTATAGAGCTGCCATTGAGCCCCATGTTAAATGTCTCAAATGTGAAAGCACTATATTTCTAAAACTATGAAACATTTCAAAGATTCCTTTTCAGGCAAACATGTCCACCGTAAGATGAACCTAAGTAGGCTAGAATGGGGTTGCTAGGTGTAAGTATGTAGGACTAGTAGCATGCCAAATATTGTGCTATTGCCATAGAGAATGCATTGGGCGTTTAAGTTAAATAACTCATAAACTACAAAACATAAAAATAAAAAAAAGTTCAAGCATGTGTCTCCACAGTAAGCTGAATAATAAAAAGTGTGAATGGAGTTTCTAGGTGAAAGTGACTTTTGACGTGCCTATAGAGCTGCCATTGAGCCCCATGTTAAATGTCTCAAATTTGAAAGCACTATATTTCTAAAACTATGAAACATTTCAAAGATTCCTTTTCAGGCAAACATGTCCACCGTAAGATGAACCTAAGTAGGCTAGAATGGGGTTGCTAGGTGTAAGTATGTAGGACTAGTAGCATGCCAAATTTTGTGCTATTGCCATAGAGAATGCATTGGGCGTTTAAGTTAAATAACTCATAAACTACAAAACATAAAAATAAAAAAAAAGTTCCAGCATGTGTCTCCACAGTAAGCTGAATAATAAAAAGTGTGAATGGAGTTTCTAGGTGAAAGTGACTTTTGACGTGCCTATAGAGCTGCCATTGAGCCCCATGTTAAATGTCTCAAATTTGAAAGCACTATATTTCTAAAACTATGAAACATTTCAAAGATTCCTTTTCAGGCAAACATGTCCACCGTAAGATGAACCTAAGTAGGCTAGAATGGGGTTGCTAGGTGTAAGTATGTAGGACTAGTAGCATGCCAAATTTTGTGCTATTGCCATAGAGAATGCATTGGGCGTTTAAGTTAAATAACTCATAAACTACAAAACATAAAAATAAAAAAAAGTTCCAGCATGTGTCTCCACAGTAAGCTGAATAATAAAAAGTGTGAATGGAGTTTCTAGGTGAAAGTGACTTTTGATGTGCCTATAGAGCTGCCATTGAGCCCCATGTTAAATGTCTCAAATTTGAAAGCACTATATTTCTAAAACTATGAAACATTTCAAAGATTCCTTTTCAGGCAAACATGTCCACCGTAAGATGAACCTAAGTAGGCTAGAATGGGGTTGCTAGGTGTAAGTATGTAGGACTAGTAGCATGCCAAATTTTGTGCTATTGCCATAGAGAATGCATTGGGCGTTTAAGTTAAATAACTCATAAACTACAAAACATAAAAATAAAAAAAAGTTCCAGCATGTATCTCCACAGTAAGCTGAATAATAAAAAGTGTGAATGGAGTTTCTAGGTGAAAGTGACTTTTGACGTGCCTATAGAGCTGCCATTGAGCCCCATGTTAAATGTCTCAAATGTGAAAGCACTATATTTCTAAAACTATGAAACATTTCAAAGATTCCTTTTCAGGCAAACATGTCCACCGTAAGATGAACCTAAGTAGGCTAGAATGGGGTTGCTAGGTGTAAGTATGTAGGACTAGTAGCATGCCAAATATTGTGCTATTGCCATAGAGAATGCATTGGGCGTTTAAGTTAAATAACTCATAAACTACAAAACATAAAAATAAAAAAAAGTTCAAGCATGTGTCTCCACAGTAAGCTGAATAATAAAAAGTGTGAATGGAGTTTCTAGGTGAAAGTGACTTTTGACGTGCCTATAGAGCTGCCATTGAGCCCCATGTTAAATGTCTCAAATTTGAAAGCACTATATTTCTAAAACTATGAAACATTTCAAAGATTCCTTTTCAGGCAAACATGTCCACCGTAAGATGAACCTAAGTAGGCTAGAATGGGGTTGCTAGGTGTAAGTATGTAGGACTAGTAGCATGCCAAATTTTGTGCTATTGCCATAGAGAATGCATTGGGCGTTTAAGTTAAATAACTCATAAACTACAAAACATAAAAATAAAAAAAAGTTCCAGCATGTGTCTCCACAGTAAGCTGAATAATAAAAAGTGTGAATGGAGTTTCTAGGTGAAAGTGACTTTTGACGTGCCTATAGAGCTGCCATTGAGCCCCATGTTAAATGTCTCAAATTTGAAAGCACTATATTTCTAAAACTATGAAACATTTCAAAGATTCCTTTTCAGGCAAACATGTCCACCGTAA
The DNA here is from genome assembly GCF_964188405.1 of Protomyctophum parallelum. Classification (NCBI taxonomy): domain Eukaryota; kingdom Metazoa; phylum Chordata; class Actinopteri; order Myctophiformes; family Myctophidae; genus Protomyctophum; species Protomyctophum parallelum. Next base: position 24,171,835 of record NC_139718.1, on the reverse strand, counting down.
GATGAACCTAAGTAGGCTAGAATGGGGTTGCTAGGTGTAAGTATGTAGGACTAGTAGCATGCCAAATTTTGTGCTATTGCCATAGAGAATGCATTGGGCGTTTAAGTTAAATAACTCATAAACTACAAAACATAAAAATAAAAAAAAGTTCCAGCATGTGTCTCCACAGTAAGCTGAATAATAAAAAGTGTGAATGGAGTTTCTAGGTGAAAGTGACTTTTGACGTGCCTATAGAGCTGCCATTGAGCCCCATGTTAAATGTCTCAAATTTGAAAGCACTATATTTCTAAAACTATGAAACATTTCAAAGATTCCTTTTCAGGCAAACATGTCCACCGTAAGATGAACCTAAGTAGGCTAGAATGGGGTTGCTAGGTGTAAGTATGTAGGACTAGTAGCATGCCAAATTTTGTGCTATTGCCATAGAGAATGCATTGGGCGTTTAAGTTAAATAACTCATAAACTACAAAACATAAAAATAAAAAAAAGTTCCAGCATGTGTCTCCACAGTAAGCTGAATAATAAAAAGTGTGAATGGAGTTTCTAGGTGAAAGTGACTTTTGACGTGCCTATAGAGCTGCCATTGAGCCCCATGTTAAATGTCTCAAATTTGAAAGCACTATATTTCTAAAACTATGAAACATTTCAAAGATTCCTTTTCAGGCAAACATGTCCACCGTAAGATGAACCTAAGTAGGCTAGAATGGGGTTGCTAGGTGTAAGTATGTAGGACTAGTAGCATGCCAAATATTGTGCTATTGCCATAGAGAATGCATTGGGCGTTTAAGTTAAATAACTCATAAACTACAAAACATAAAAATAAAAAAAAGTTCCAGCATGTGTCTCCACAGTAAGCTGAATAATAAAAAGTGTGAATGGAGTTTCTAGGTGAAAGTGACTTTTGACGTGCCTATAGAGCTGCCATTGAGCCCCATGTTAAATGTCTCAAATGTGAAAGCACTATATTTCTAAAACTATGAAACATTTCAAAGATTCCTTTTCAGGCAAACATGTCCACCGTAAGATGAACCTAAGTAGGCTAGAATGGGGTTGCTAGGTGTAAGTATGTAGGACTAGTAGCATGCCAAATATTGTGCTATTGCCATAGAGAATGCATTGGGCGTTTAAGTTAAATAACTCATAAACTACAAAACATAAAAATTAAAAAAAGTTCAAGCATGTGTCTCCACAGTAAGCTGAATAATAAAAAGTGTGAATGGAGTTTCTAGGTGAAAGTGACTTTTGACGCCTATAGAGCTGCCATTGAGCCCCATGTTAAATGTCTCAAATTTGAAAGCACTATATTTCTAAAACTATGAAACATTTCAAAGATTCCTTTTCAGGCAAACATGTCCACCGTAGGCCTAAGATGAACCTAAGTAGGCTAGAATGGGGTTGCTAGGTGTAAGTATGTAGGACTAGTAGCATGCCAAATTTTGTGCTATTGCCATAGAGAATGCATTGGGCGTTTAAGTTAAATAACTCATAAACTACAAAACATTAAAAAAAAAAAAAGTTCCAGCATGTGTCTCCACAGTAAGCTGAATAATAAAAAGTGTGAATGGAGTTTCTAGGTGAAAGTGACTTTTGACGTGCCTATAGAGCTGCCATTGAGCCCCATGTTAAATGTCTCAAATTTGAAAGCACTATATTTCTAAAACTATGAAACATTTCAAAGATTCCTTTTCAGGCAAACATGTCCACCGTAAGATGAACCTAAGTAGGCTAGAATGGGGTTGCTAGGTGTAAGTATGTAGGACTAGTAGCATGCCAAATTTTGTGCTATTGCCATAGAGAATGCATTGGGCGTTTAAGTTAAATAACTCATAAACTACAAAACATAAAAATAAAAAAAAGTTCCAGCATGTGTCTCCACAGTAAGCTGAATAATAAAAAGTGTGAATGGAGTTTCTAGGTGAAAGTGACTTTTGACGTGCCTATAGACTAGAGCTGCCATTGAGCCCCATGTTAAATGTCTCAAATTTGAAAGCACTATATTTCTAAAACTATGAAACATTTCAAAGATTCCTTTTCAGGCAAACATGTCCACTGTAAGATGAACCTAAGTAGGCTAGAATGGGGTTGCTAGGTGTAAGTATGTAGGACTAGTAGCATGCCAAATTTTGTGCTATTGCCATAGAGAATGCATTGGGCGTTTAAGTTAAATAACTCATAAACTACAAAACATAAAAATAAAAAAAAGTTCCAGCATGTGTCTCCACAGTAAGCTGAATAATAAAAAGTGTGAATGGAGTTTCTAGGTGAAAGTGACTTTTGACGTGCCTATAGAGCTGCCATTGAGCCCCATGTTAAATGTCTCAAATTTGAAAGCACTATATTTCTAAAACTATGAAACATTTCAAAGATTCCTTTTCAGGCAAACATGTCCACCGTAAGATGAACCTAAGTAGGCTAGAATGGGGTTGCTAGGTGTAAGTATGTAGGACTAGTAGCATGCCAAATATTGTGCTATTGCCATAGAGAATGCATTGGGCGTTTAAGTTAAATAACTCATAAACTACAAAACATAAAAATAAAAAAAAGTTCAAGCATGTGTCTCCACAGTAAGCTGAATAATAAAAAGTGTGAATGGAGTTTCTAGGTGAAAGTGACTTTTGACGCCTATAGAGCTGCCATTGAGCCCCATGTTAAATGTCTCAAATTTGAAAGCACTATATTTCTAAAACTATGAAACATTTCAAAGATTCCTTTTCAGGCAAACATGTCCACCGTAGGCCTAAGATGAACCTAAGTAGGCTAGAATGGGGTTGCTAGGTGTAAGTATGTAGGACTAGTAGCATGCCAAATTTTGTGCTATTGCCATAGAGAATGCATTGGGCGTTTAAGTTAAATAACTCATAAACTACAAAACATAAAAAAAAAAAAAAGTTCCAGCATGTGTCTCCACAGTAAGCTGAATAATAAAAAGTGTGAATGGAGTTTCTAGGTGAAAGTGACTTTTGACGTGCCTATAGAGCTGCCATTGAGCCCCATGTTAAATGTCTCAAATTTGAAAGCACTATATTTCTAAAACTATGAAACATTTCAAAGATTCCTTTTCAGGCAAACATGTCCACCGTAAGATGAACCTAAGTAGGCTAGAATGGGGTTGCTAGGTGTAAGTATGTAGGACTAGTAGCATGCCAAATTTTGTGCTATTGCCATAGAGAATGCATTGGGCGTTTAAGTTAAATAACTCATAAACTACAAAACATAAAAATAAAAAAAAGTTCCAGCATGTGTCTCCACAGTAAGCTGAATAATAAAAAGTGTGAATGGAGTTTCTAGGTGAAAGTGACTTTTGACGTGCCTATAGAGCTGCCATTGAGCCCCATGTTAAATGTCTCAAATTTGAAAGCACTATATTTCTAAAACTATGAAACATTTCAAAGATTCCTTTTCAGGCAAACATGTCCACCGTAAGATGAACCTAAGTAGGCTAGAATGGGGTTGCTAGGTGTAAGTATGTAGGACTAGTAGCATGCCAAATTTTGTGCTATTGCCATAGAGAATGCATTGGGCGTTTAAGTTAAATAACTCATAAACTACAAAACATAAAAATAAAAAAAAGTTCCAGCATGTATCTCCACAGTAAGCTGAATAATAAAAAGTGTGAATGGAGTTTCTAGGTGAAAGTGACTTTTGACGTGCCTATAGAGCTGCCATTGAGCCCCATGTTAAATGTCTCAAATGTGAAAGCACTATATTTCTAAAACTATGAAACATTTCAAAGATTCCTTTTCAGGCAAACATGTCCACCGTAAGATGAACCTAAGTAGGCTAGAATGGGGTTGCTAGGTGTAAGTATGTAGGACTAGTAGCATGCCAAATATTGTGCTATTGCCATAGAGAATGCATTGGGCGTTTAAGTTAAATAACTCATAAACTACAAAACATAAAAATAAAAAAAAGTTCAAGCATGTGTCTCCACAGTAAGCTGAATAATAAAAAGTGTGAATGGAGTTTCTAGGTGAAAGTGACTTTTGACGTGCCTATAGAGCTGCCATTGAGCCCCATGTTAAATGTCTCAAATTTGAAAGCACTATATTTCTAAAACTATGAAACATTTCAAAGATTCCTTTTCAGGCAAACATGTCCACCGTAAGATGAACCTAAGTAGGCTAGAATGGGGTTGCTAGGTGTAAGTATGTAGGACTAGTAGCATGCCAAATTTTGTGCTATTGCCATAGAGAATGCATTGGGCGTTTAAGTTAAATAACTCATAAACTACAAAACATTAAAAAAAAAAAAAGTTCCAGCATGTGTCTCCACAGTAAGCTGAATAATAAAAAGTGTGAATGGAGTTTCTAGGTGAAAGTGACTTTTGACGTGCCTATAGAGCTGCCATTGAGCCCCATGTTAAATGTCTCAAATTTGAAAGCACTATATTTCTAAAACTATGAAACATTTCAAAGATTCCTTTTCAGGCAAACATGTCCACCGTAAGATGAACCTAAGTAGGCTAGAATGGGGTTGCTAGGTGTAAGTATGTAGGACTAGTAGCATGCCAAATTTTGTGCTATTGCCATAGAGAATGCATTGGGCGTTTAAGTTAAATAACTCATAAACTACAAAACATAAAAATAAAAAAAAGTTCCAGCATGTGTCTCCACAGTAAGCTGAATAATAAAAAGTGTGAATGGAGTTTCTAGGTGAAAGTGACTTTTGACGTGCCTATAGACTAGAGCTGCCATTGAGCCCCATGTTAAATGTCTCAAATTTGAAAGCACTATATTTCTAAAACTATGAAACATTTCAAAGATTCCTTTTCAGGCAAACATGTCCACTGTAAGATGAACCTAAGTAGGCTAGAATGGGGTTGCTAGGTGTAAGTATGTAGGACTAGTAGCATGCCAAATTTTGTGCTATTGCCATAGAGAATGCATTGGGCGTTTAAGTTAAATAACTCATAAACTACAAAACATAAAAATAAAAAAAAGTTCCAGCATGTGTCTCCACAGTAAGCTGAATAATAAAAAGTGTGAATGGAGTTTCTAGGTGAAAGTGACTTTTGACGTGCCTATAGAGCTGCCATTGAGCCCCATGTTAAATGTCTCAAATTTGAAAGCACTATATTTCTAAAACTATGAAACATTTCAAAGATTCCTTTTCAGGCAAACATGTCCACCGTAAGATGAACCTAAGTAGGCTAGAATGGGGTTGCTAGGTGTAAGTATGTAGGACTAGTAGCATGCCAAATATTGTGCTATTGCCATAGAGAATGCATTGGGCGTTTAAGTTAAATAACTCATAAACTACAAAACATAAAAATAAAAAAAAGTTCAAGCATGTGTCTCCACAGTAAGCTGAATAATAAAAAGTGTGAATGGAGTTTCTAGGTGAAAGTGACTTTTGACGCCTATAGAGCTGCCATTGAGCCCCATGTTAAATGTCTCAAATTTGAAAGCACTATATTTCTAAAACTATGAAACATTTCAAAGATTCCTTTTCAGGCAAACATGTCCACCGTAGGCCTAAGATGAACCTAAGTAGGCTAGAATGGGGTTGCTAGGTGTAAGTATGTAGGACTAGTAGCATGCCAAATTTTGTGCTATTGCCATAGAGAATGCATTGGGCGTTTAAGTTAAATAACTCATAAACTACAAAACATAAAAAAAAAAAAAAGTTCCAGCATGTGTCTCCACAGTAAGCTGAATAATAAAAAGTGTGAATGGAGTTTCTAGGTGAAAGTGACTTTTGACGTGCCTATAGAGCTGCCATTGAGCCCCATGTTAAATGTCTCAAATTTGAAAGCACTATATTTCTAAAACTATGAAACATTTCAAAGATTCCTTTTCAGGCAAACATGTCCACCGTAAGATGAACCTAAGTAGGCTAGAATGGGGTTGCTAGGTGTAAGTATGTAGGACTAGTAGCATGCCAAATTTTGTGCTATTGCCATAGAGAATGCATTGGGCGTTTAAGTTAAATAACTCATAAAATAAACTACAAAACATAAAAATAAAAAAAAGTTCCAGCATGTGTCTCCACAGTAAGCTGAATAATAAAAAGTGTGAATGGAGTTTCTAGGTGAAAGTGACTTTTGACGTGCCTATAGAGCTGCCATTGAGCCCCATGTTAAATGTCTCAAATTTGAAAGCACTATATTTCTAAAACTATGAAACATTTCAAAGATTCCTTTTCAGGCAAACATGTCCACCGTAAGATGAACCTAAGTAGGCTAGAATGGGGTTGCTAGGTGTAAGTATGTAGGACTAGTAGCATGCCAAATTTTGTGCTATTGCCATAGAGAATGCATTGGGCGTTTAAGTTAAATAACTCATAAACTACAAAACATAAAAATAAAAAAAAGTTCCAGCATGTGTCTCCACAGTAAGCTGAATAATAAAAAGTGTGAATGGAGTTTCTAGGTGTAAGTGACTTTTGACGTGCCTATATAGCTGCCATTGAGCCCCATGTTAAATGTCTCAAATTTGAAAGCACTATATTTCTAAAACTATGAAACATTTCAAAGATTCCTTTTCAGGCAAACATGTCCACCGTAAGATGAACCTAAGTAGGCTAGAATGGGGTTGCTAGGTGTAAGTATGTAGGACTAGTAGCATGCCAAATTTTGTGCTATTGCCATAGAGAATGCATTGGGCGTTTAAGTTAAATAACTCATAAACTACAAAACATAAAAATAAAAAAAAGTTCCAGCATGTGTCTCCACAGTAAGCTGAATAATAAAAAGTGTGAATGGAGTTTCTAGGTGAAAGTGACTTTTGACGTGCCTATAGAGCTGCCATTGAGCCCCATGTTAAATGTCTCAAATTTGAAAGCACTATATTTCTAAAACTATGAAACATTTCAAAGATTCCTTTTCAGGCAAACATGTCCACCGTAAGATGAACCTAAGTAGGCTAGAATGGGGTTGCTAGGTGTAAGTATGTAGGACTAGTAGCATGCCAAATTTTGTGCTATTGCCATAGAGAATGCATTGGGCGTTTAAGTTAAATAACTCATAAACTACAAAACATAAAAATAAAAAAAAGTTCCAGCATGTGTCTCCACAGTAAGCTGAATAATAAAAAGTGTGAATGGAGTTTCTAGGTGAAAGTGACTTTTGACGTGCCTATAGAGCTGCCATTGAGCCCCATGTTAAATGTCTCAAATTTGAAAGCACTATATTTCTAAAACTATGAAACATTTCAAAGATTCCTTTTCAGGCAAACATGTCCACCGTAAGATGAACCTAAGTAGGCTAGAATGGGGTTGCTAGGTGTAAGTATGTAGGACTAGTAGCATGCCAAATTTTGTGCTATTGCCATAGAGAATGCATTGGGCGTTTAAGTTAAATAACTCATAAACTACAAAACATAAAAATAAAAAAAAGTTCCAGCATGTGTCTCCACAGTAAGCTGAATAATAAAAAGTGTGAATGGAGTTTCTAGGTGAAAGTGACTTTTGACGTGCCTATAGAGCTGCCATTGAGCCCCATGTTAAATGTCTCAAATTTGAAAGCACTATATTTCTAAAACTATGAAACATTTCAAAGATTCCTTTTCAGGCAAACATGTCCACCGTAAGATGAACCTAAGTAGGCTAGAATGGGGTTGCTAGGTGTAAGTATGTAGGACTAGTAGCATGCCAAATTTTGTGCTATTGCCATAGAGAATGCATTGGGCGTTTAAGTTAAATAACTCATAAACTACAAAACATAAAAATAAAAAAAAGTTCCAGCATGTGTCTCCACAGTAAGCTGAATAATAAAAAGTGTGAATGGAGTTTCTAGGTGAAAGTGACTTTTGACGTGCCTATAGAGCTGCCATTGAGCCCCATGTTAAATGTCTCAAATTTGAAAGCACTATATTTCTAAAACTATGAAACATTTCAAAGATTCCTTTTCAGGCAAACATGTCCACCGTAAGATGAACCTAAGTAGGCTAGAATGGGGTTGCTAGGTGTAAGTATGTAGGACTAGTAGCATGCCAAATTTTGTGCTATTGCCATAGAGAATGCATTGGGCGTTTAAGTTAAATAACTCATAAACTACAAAACATAAAAATAAAAATAAGTTCCAGCATGTGTCTCCACAGTAAGCTGAATAATAAAAAGTGTGAATGGAGTTTCTAGGTGAAAGTGACTTTTGATGTGCCTATAGAGCTGCCATTGAGCCCCATGTTAAATGTCTCAAATTTGAAAGCACTATATTTCTAAAACTATGAAACATTTCAAAGATTCCTTTTCAGGCAAACATGTCCACCGTAAGATGCACCTAAGTAGGCTAGAATGGGGTTGCTAGGTGTAAGTATGTAGGACTAGTAGCATGCCAAATTTTGTGCTATTGCCATAGAGAATGCATTGGGCGTTTAAGTTAAATAACTCATAAACTACAAAACATAAAAATAAAAAAAAGTTCCAGCATGTGTCTCCACAGTAAGCTGAATAATAAAAAGTGTGAATGGAGTTTCTAGGTGAAAGTGACTTTTGACGTGCCTATAGAGCTGCCATTGAGCCCCATGTTAAATGTCTCAAATTTGAAAGCACTATATTTCTAAAACTATGAAACATTTCAAAGATTCCTTTTCAGGCAAACATGTCCACCGTAAGATGAACCTAAGTAGGCTAGAATGGGGTTGCTAGGTGTAAGTATGTAGGACTAGTAGCATGCCAAATTTTGTGCTATTGCCATAGAGAATGCATTGGGCGTTTAAGTTAAATAACTCATAAACTACAAAACATAAAAATAAAAAAAAGTTCCAGCATGTGTCTCCACAGTAAGCTGAATAATAAAAAGTGTGAATGGAGTTTCTAGGTGAAAGTGACTTTTGACGTGCCTATAGAGCTGCCATTGAGCCCCATGTTAAATGTCTCAAATTTGAAAGCACTATATTTCTAAAACTATGAAACATTTCAAAGATTCCTTTTCAGGCAAACATGTCCACCGTAAGATGAACCTAAGTAGGCTAGAATGGGGTTGCTAGGTGTAAGTATGTAGGACTAGTAGCATGCCAAATTTTGTGCTATTGCCATAGAGAATGCATTGGGCGTTTAAGTTAAATAACTCATAAACTACAAAACATAAAAATAAAAAAAAGTTCCAGCATGTGTCTCCACAGTAAGCTGAATAATAAAAAGTGTGAATGGAGTTTCTAGGTGAAAGTGACTTTTGACGTGCCTATAGAGCTGCCATTGAGCCCCATGTTAAATGTCTCAAATTTGAAAGCACTATATTTCTAAAACTATGAAACATTTCAAAGATTCCTTTTCAGGCAAACATGTCCACCGTAAGATGAACCTAAGTAGGCTAGAATGGGGTTGCTAGGTGTAAGTATGTAGGACTAGTAGCATGCCAAATTTTGTGCTATTGCCATAGAGAATGCATTGGGCGTTTAAGTTAAATAACTCATAAACTACAAAACATAAAAATAAAAAAAAGTTCCAGCATGTGTCTCCACAGTAAGCTGAATAATAAAAAGTGTGAATGGAGTTTCTAGGTGAAAGTGACTTTTGACGTGCCTATAGAGCTGCCATTGAGCCCCATGTTAAATGTCTCAAATTTGAAAGCACTATATTTCTAAAACTATGAAACATTTCAAAGATTCCTTTTCAGGCAAACATGTCCACCGTAAGATGAACCTAAGTAGGCTAGAATGGGGTTGCTAGGTGTAAGTATGTAGGACTAGTAGCATGCCAAATTTTGTGCTATTGCCATAGAGAATGCATTGGGCGTTTAAGTTAAATAACTCATAAACTACAAAACATAAAAATAAAAATAAGTTCCAGCATGTGTCTCCACAGTAAGCTGAATAATAAAAAGTGTGAATGGAGTTTCTAGGTGAAAGTGACTTTTGATGTGCCTATAGAGCTGCCATTGAGCCCCATGTTAAATGTCTCAAATTTGAAAGCACTATATTTCTAAAACTATGAAACATTTCAAAGATTCCTTTTCAGGCAAACATGTCCACCGTAAGATGAACCTAAGTAGGCTAGAATGGGGTTGCTAGGTGTAAGTATGTAGGACTAGTAGCATGCCAAATTTTGTGCTATTGCCATAGAGAATGCATTGGGCGTTTAAGTTAAATAACTCATAAACTACAAAACATAAAAATAAAAAAAAGTTCCAGCATGTGTCTCCACAGTAAGCTGAATAATAAAAAGTGTGAATGGAGTTTCTAGGTGAAAGTGACTTTTGACGTGCCTATAGAGCTGCCATTGAGCCCCATGTTAAATGTCTCAAATTTGAAAGCACTATATTTCTAAAACTATGAAACATTTCAAAGATTCCTTTTCAGGCAAACATGTCCACCGTAAGATGAACCTAAGTAGGCTAGAATGGGGTTGCTAGGTGTAAGTATGTAGGACTAGTAGCATGCCAAATTTTGTGCTATTGCCATAGAGAATGCATTGGGCGTTTAAGTTAAATAACTCATAAACTACAAAACATAAAAATAAAAAAAAGTTCCAGCATGTGTCTCCACAGTAAGCTGAATAATAAAAAGTGTGAATGGAGTTTCTAGGTGTAAGTGACTTTTGACGTGCCTATATAGCTGCCATTGAGCCCCATGTTAAATGTCTCAAATTTGAAAGCACTATATTTCTAAAACTATGAAACATTTCAAAGATTCCTTTTCAGGCAAACATGTCCACCGTAAGATGAACCTAAGTAGGCTAGAATGGGGTTGCTAGGTGTAAGTATGTAGGACTAGTAGCATGCCAAATTTTGTGCTATTGCCATAGAGAATGCATTGGGCGTTTAAGTTAAATAACTCATAAACTACAAAACATAAAAATAAAAAAAAGTTCAAGCATGTGTCTCCACAGTAAGCTGAATAATAAAAAGTGTGAATGGAGTTTCTAGGTGAAAGTGACTTTTGACGCCTATAGAGCTGCCATTGAGCCCCATGTTAAATGTCTCAAATTTGAAAGCACTATATTTCTAAAACTATGAAACATTTCAAAGATTCCTTTTCAGGCAAACATGTCCACCGTAAGATGAACCTAAGTAGGCTAGAATGGGGTTGCTAGGTGTAAGTATGTAGGACTAGTAGCATGCCAAATTTTGTGCTATTGCCATAGAGAATGCATTGGGCGTTTAAGTTAAATAACTCATAAACTACAAAACATAAAAATAAAAAAAAGTTCCAGCATGTGTCTCCACAGTAAGCTGAATAATAAAAAGTGTGAATGGAGTTTCTAGGTGAAAGTGACTTTTGACGTGCCTATAGAGCTGCCATTGAGCCCCATGTTAAATGTCTCAAATTTGAAAGCACTATATTTCTAAAACTATGAAACATTTCAAAGATTCCTTTTCAGGCAAACATGTCCACCGTAAGATGAACCTAAGTAGGCTAGAATGGGGTTGCTAGGTGTAAGTATGTAGGACTAGTAGCATGCCAAATTTTGTGCTATTGCCATAGAGAATGCATTGGGCTTTTAAGTTAAATAACTCATAAACTACAACACATAAAAATAAAAAAAAGTTCCAGCATGTGTCTCCACAGTAAGCTGAATAATAAAAAGTGTGAATGGAGTTTCTAGGTGAAAGTGACTTTTGATGTGCCTATAGAGCTGCCATTGAGCCCCATGTTAAATGTCTCAAATTTGAAAGCACTATATTTCTAAAACTATGAAACATTTCAAAGATTCCTTTTCAGGCAAACATGTCCACCATAAGATGAACCTAAGTAGGCTAGAATGGGGTTGCTAGGTGTAAGTATGTAGGACTAGTAGCATGCCAAATTTTGTGCTATTGCCATAGAGAATGCATTGGGCGTTTAAGTTAAATAACTCATAAACTACAAAACATAAAAATAAAAAAAAGTTCCAGCATGTGTCTCCACAGTAAGCTGAATAATAAAAAGTGTGAATGGAGTTTCTAGGTGAAAGTGACTTTTGACGTGCCTATAGAGCTGCCATTGAGCCCCATGTTAAATGTCTCAAATTTGAAAGCACTACCTATTTCTAAAACTATGAAACATTTCAAAGATTCCTTTTCAGGCAAACATGTCCACCAAAGATGAAAATAGGTTTGAATGGGGTTTCTAGGTGTTCTTCTTCTTCTCTATGATGTTGGATTTAATTCAGGGATCAAATATTAACGCATGCATTTCTTTATGCCTACCACTCGCTGACCAGTGTTCAGAGCGCAGATGCTTCTAACTTTTTAGCCTGTATAGTTAGATAACAAGATTTAACTTAAACTTTGAACTCTCAAATCATTAAAAGTTCTTCCTATTGAGTTCAGAAGATGTAAGTGTGTTTCTACTACCTTTCGATCTAGCATACAACATTGATGCATGCATGCTAGATGTAAGCAAGATGTAAGTGTCATTGCCGCCCCAATGCATTTCCAACGGAAGTCGGTTTGATACAACATTTTGGACTACAAGCTGTTGTATGGCTTTCGGCTGTGTTTCGAGCTGATAATATCAGCATGGACTTTTACAAAAATAACAAAATATTAAAAGTTTCATCTGGACTGGTGTCAATATCCTGTCTGTGTGTGAAGTACAGGCGTAGACGTAGAGGCAGCTCTTTGTAAGATTGTGGATACAGTCTCATATCATAGTTCTTGTCTAACTTTTTGACAATAACAGGCCACTCTGTTCTGTGATCACACACAGTGGTAAACGTTTTGGCTGCCTGCTCCAAATTAACAGCATGAAAAACACTGCTTGTATGATCAATTTATTCTTAGAAATGTTTAACTAAAACCCAATGGTTAGAATAGATTCAGCACCACCAAAATACCCTTATTAGAATTGTATCTTTCCAGGTTTTCACACAGACCCCAACTTTGATTGGCACAAGTTATGTTTGAACTAAGTAATTGAGACGTGTTAGTAGTAGACACCTATAACATATGAAGACATTAAGCTATTGGTAAGCATTTATTTTGTAATGGCAAAAACAGTTCCCTATATATATATATATTTTGCTCACTGTGGGTTATGGACATCCAGGCCACTGTATAGTCATGGTGTACCATATAGAGCCAAAGCTTTTCTTCCACACAATACACCACTGAAAAAGAGAAACAGTATTTTCCACCAGGTCTTTTATTTGTAAGGCACCAAGAGACGCTTCCTTACTGCTGAATGGTTCATTCTTATTCTCTTTGAGTACACATTTTAGTTGTTTTTTTGCCACTGTCTTTTATCTTTTTCCAAATGAGGCTGTGGTGTAATTTCCATAAACATACATTATAAACAAGTTCATGTTTGAAGTTTCGCACACAAAAAATAGTTAAAAAAAAATGACAAATGACATTTACAAAGCGCCAAAAAAAAGGTTGTTACCACTTCTTTGTTACAGACAGAAAGGGGCGGGGAGGGGGCGGGGGTGTCAATATAGTGCCTTTCTTACAATAGGCAAGTAATGCACACACAACATCAAAGTTTTCCATGACACTTGCCATACATACATACACACATTAAAAAGCAGCCTTGAAACATACAAAAATGCTTTAAAAAAATTATATGTATATTGATATATTCATATGTATATAAATTGGCCCTTCACAAAAAAAGAGGAAAAAGGTAAAACATACCATTCATGTGTCTGAGTTTTGTCAAGTTAAATAAAGAGAAAAGCTTCAGCACGTAGTGGAGTGAATCTCAATTACCCAACACAGCTCTGCTTTCTCCGACTTTTCAATTCATACTAATACTCCTACTTCTGGCAGACCCCTTTTTTTTTTAGATCAAATAGTCAGGAATTGCTCCAAAACCAAACTTAAAGTTAAGACAAAGTGAGGAACAACAAATAAACCAAAACACCCAGCACTCAACATGCACTAATAAAGCCTTATAGCCTAAACATGTTCCTTCTCAATGACACAATAAGTCACCATTTCATTTTGTTGAGCCTGGTTTCCAGTTTTTGAGAGACAAAAAATAAAAGTATCATTCGACAGCTAGCACAGAAGGAAAGAAAGCCAGAAGAACTGGTGAGTATTGAGACACAGCCTAAGTGCTTTTTGAAGTTAATGGAGGAACTCTCATCTCACAATCCAACATGACACACTCATTAGACATACAGGTGGGTTGCTAATGCTCTGTAGAGCACTCAAATTACAGTGGAATATACCGAGCAACTATCAGCCTGACAATCACTAACACACAGTCGACAAAGACAGACAGAATGCATTGGATGCATGAAGGTTAAACACTCATAATGGAACAGGCATACATGCACCTTTCTTTTAGGTACTACAGCTTTTGGTTATGACAGTACAACAGGACCAAGTGGTTTAGTGGATGAAAAGCATGTTACTGCCATCTGCTGCTCACAAGCTGGATGCCATTTACAAAACAAATTTGCCCATTGCAATTTCAAAACCAACTATAATCATAAAAAGATAAAACTAAATTTCATCTATAGAATTACCTCAGATAATTACAGTAACCGATTTTCTTTTCTGGTACAGTACTGTGTATGTCACAAATCTACATATCTTATTGCACCAACTGGCAACAAGATACTGTATATATATATATATTTAGTCATTAATCATGTTATTTGGATTAAGTTATATAGTATATATGGGTGCAAGAACCTTTCATGAACGAAGCCTGCCTTAATTGAGGAACCCATGTGTTTGCCCTTGCATATAGAGCTTTAGCAAGTCACCTATGGAACCTGTATTTCATCAAAACCAGGGGACAGTGAGAGGAAGGAACTTCCCTTGACACAAACAAGTTAAGCCAATGATAGGAAAGACAGGCTGATCGATAGTACGAACAAAAGTACTATAACTTACAGGAATAGAGTACTCAGAAAAAAGAAATCGAGAAAGAAAGAAAATAACATGGCCGTCCATCTTTTATATCCATCTCTATTTTTAAGACAGGTCCTATTCAAGTTTATCTTGATCAGTTACACTGGAAAGGTACAGGGTAAGGGCAGGAGTAGGGGATTGGGAAAATACAAATGGTGCCTTTTTTCCCCACCATTACATTCATTCCAGCATGCACACAAACATTTCCAATGTTTAATTAGCCTGTTGTTAAATTCAAGGAATAAGAAAAAAGTAATTACATTTCCAAAATGTTTAACAATTACATTTGAGGACCACATTATATTGGGTGGGCAACTCTCTTAAATCAAACACAAATTAACAGAAATGCACCTTGGAATACTATGCTTTTTTTCCTTGCTATGGTATCACAATGGGGAAGAAAAAAAAAGGTTTCCCCACTGACATAGGATTGAGGTACATCATAGTTGAACTTAGATTGGGATATGAATAAAAATCAACACTAGAGGGCAAACTTTAGTCTAAATGGATTTGATGAGGTTTTTGTTTACAGCATGTCCCATTTCATACAGTTACAAAATTAATTTGAGATATTGAGAGAAAGGAGTTGATGGAGCTAGTATACTTTACTAAACAAAGATGGAGAAAGTGGGGAAAAGAGATACGAGTTGAATTGCATGGGCTAATACTCCTCATTGCATTTAGCCACCAGCAAGTACCACTGGTACAGGAGGAGAGGCCAGACAAAAGACACTGGACAAAAAAAGTAATAATAATCATATACAAACTGATTTTATATATTGATTATTGGTACAAAAAACCCAAAACAAAATCAAGTGCGGGGCTTGTGAATAAAGCGCAAGGAACATGTGATTTCACTTCAAGAGGCAGGACCATGCTGAGAGAAACTGCTGCTGACATTCAACCTTAAAGCTCACGCCTCACTCTAAATTTCAGTCAAGCCTAACAACAGTGGCTCACACTAAAATAAGCATCTATTTTAATTCTAGAAGCCTGAACTGAGTCTATTACCTCTACATAATTATGATGGAAACCAACCCCCCACCCTCACTCTCGTTCTCGCAGTCAATCATCATCCGAGCACCTGAACTGGTCCTCCACTTTCACACCTGCCAAACCCCACTTCAAGGAACAATTTACCCTAGATCATTTCAACACCCAGTGCAACTTGATGTCATCATGATTACTTTCCACCCCAGACACACACACACACACACACACACACACACACACACACACACACACACACACACACACCACACCCCTCTACAGAGAGCAAACCATGACTTGTATCCATCACAACTTTAAGCTAACATCCCCACCTCTCCTTCTCCTCTGCTCGTCTCACCACCCACATCCCTCCCTCCCAGTCGTTCAGTTTGGACTAATCTGACTTCTCCCCGTCCTCTTCTCTCTGCTCCCTTTCTGCCGCTTCTCTGGCCTTGTCCTCCTTAGCCAGTTGGGCCTGGGCATGGGAGTGGTTGGCCAGGATGGAAGAGAGGGAGAGCAGGCCGGAGCTGGAGGACACTGCGGGCATGCTGGGAGGGGTGAAACCCAGGGGCAACGATGTCATGGGTAGAGCCAGGCCCTGGAGCTGGGACAGCTGGTGCACCTGTAGCTGTTGCTGGAAAAAGCACACATGGACATATAAACATGTGTGCATGTTTATGGTGTAAATGTCAAATGTAAATGTAATATTTAACAATACATAAAATGATAACAGACGAGACCTTCAAAAGGACCATATGGTGGCATGCTCAATGTAATTGTGCCTTGCCTTGTTATAATTGCATTTTAAAGATCAGATAGGTTTGGTAACATTTTAAAAACATTGGCCAAAATGTAAACCACCACCTTACCCGTATGATGGAATTCATCTCAGGGGGTGTGACTTGTTTGGCTCTCTCTATGGCACCCAAAACCTGCTGTTGATGCTAGAACACAAGAACACACCATAAAATGAAACACACTCACACACTGCTGTGAAATAATCTCAAAGTCAAAGATGTTATGTTGTATTGTGTGCAATGTCTTCCATGGTTCCAGGAGTCTTTTGGCAAGATAGGTGATACATCACATGTTGCTGTACTGTTGCGACCATAGGTTGGCGCGTCACATTTACTATGAAAACCTGAATTTCCGTGTGTCACATCACACCTAAATACCTCGTGACATCACGCCTCATCTCCATATATGGAGCTGACCTGTTCTGACATTACATAATTATGTTGATCCGTCTCCACCCGTCCTTCCTTTTGACATCCATGTCCATTCAAACTCTAGACGGCCCAAAGTTATTAAAGCAGCCGCGCTGGCAGCCGGCAAAAACTAGAGTTCTCAACAGGCCCGAAACTTAAGGCCCGGCCCTACCTGGGCCCTCATCAAACCCTGTACACTCAAGACACGCTTCATATATGGCCAGACCTCATGAAACCCTGCAAACTAAAGACACCCTTAGATCTCCATATATATACATAACATATGAAATGTTCTGACATTCCTTATGTTGATCTGACCTCATCAAACCTTGTACCCATGCCAAAAGGGCCAGCACTCGCGCAGCAGTATGCCGTTACCCAGGTGGATGCGTGCACGCCGCCCTCAGGGAATCTTACTGGTATAAGTGTGTATGCAGTTGCAGGTGGTCTACGTCACATGTCAAAGTGTCCTTGAACAACACTAAACGTCTACCTTCTCACTCACTGTTATTTGCTGTAGATAAGTGACAGCTAAATGACTGAATGACTAAAATGACAAAAATGACTAAAATAAATGTACCTCCTGTGATAGGTAGGGGAGCACCTGGGCACAGATCCCATTCAGTCTCTTCACTATTTCTGCCTGCAAAACGGACAGAACATGTTAAGAACAGTGGACTACAATTTGACGATCAAATGGTATTTTCCTTGAATAAATAAGGTGATTGTTGTGTGTATTTGTATCTACCCATGGTATCCAACTTCAGACATGGATGGGAAAGATACACTGACCATAATTTTGATAACTTTGGGCAATGACAAATGCCTAGATTATTTTTTATCAAATTTTCAACCATTATAGATCTTGGTGCAAGACAATTCATTATCCTGTGGCATAACAGGTTTTTTACTCCCACCTAAATATAGAAATTGTGCTAGTTTCTTTGGTGACTCAATGAGTGTCTATGTGATCGCCCAACCCAACTTACACTGAATGACAGAGACATTAGTGTACATCTTGAAAGGAACAGATGGCAAGACCAATTAACATGACTACATGAGAGAAGAAACAGTAATTATAGTTTACCTGTTTGTGCATTTCAATGTTCAGCCCATAGGACATCTCATAATACTAGAGTAAGCGCAGGGAGAAAAAGACAAAAGTCACATATTCATTTAGCAGTGGTGGAATACCACAGCAAGACAATTGCCACCACTGCTAAAACACAAACCTTGTTTTCCAACATGTTAATACTTTGAATTAGCACTTCTATCATTCACAAGTATGAAAATGAGATGAGTGTTTGCGTGGTACACAATCAAATCCTTAGTGTTAATTTAGCTTAACTCTGAGTACAAAGAGAAAAAGTAAATCCAATTTTTGAGGGGCGCTAGCCATCATATTATTCTGTGTTTGTAGCACGGAATATGATGATTTGATTGGCTGATGTATGATAAGAGTGCCCCTCACTGTGTAAGTGTAATGTGTAATGTTTGAGGAGCACTAGCTCCTCCTATAGAGGTTTAATGTTTGTCTTTAGCTCAATGGTTTTTTTGTAAAAGCTATTGACAATGAAGGGAAAATGTATGTCATAATGTGCCTCATTATGTCATATTGTCTCTTTATTGTTAATGGCGTTTAATGTTTGTGTTGGCACCGTTTGTTTTACATCAACATCACCTAATCAACATGAGTTAGACTTTAATATATTAGCGCCCCTCACTTCACACGGGTGTGATTTTTCATTTTATTTCAACTTTATTTAAAATAAATTCATTCTCAAGTGAGACCTGGCTCGGACAGTAATAATCATATGAATCACGTGGAAATCAAGATCCACATACAGTAGTATGGTGTGGCTTACATGCAGACTTGTCATCTACGACAAATCTATGACGCATGACTCCAAATTTGGGCCAGGTTTCAGCCTGATCTGAGCCCTAAACATTATAAGATTCAAGTTTAATATTTAAAATATAAAACACACTGTATGCCTACTGGCAGCATGCGCAAGAAATGTGGTGCTGATTATTCCAGCAGTTTGCGAGATTGGCTCCAGATAGTAGTTCCACACACACACACACACACACACACACACACACACACACACACACACACACACACACACACACACACACACACACACACACACACACACACACACACACACACACACACACACACACACACACACACACACACACACACACACACACACACACACACACACACACACACACACAAAACCAACAAAGTACTCTATAATATCACTCACCATGATGTAGTGACGTTGCATCTCAGACTTCTCACTGGCCAATTTATCACACTCCAA
Organism: Protomyctophum parallelum; assembly: GCF_964188405.1. NCBI lineage: Eukaryota > Metazoa > Chordata > Actinopteri > Myctophiformes > Myctophidae > Protomyctophum > Protomyctophum parallelum. Next base: position 24,152,579 of record NC_139718.1, on the reverse strand, counting down.
CTTCAAACTGATTCCAAAGAAGACAAGCAAAACTTTACCTTTACGAATATCTTCATCTTGTGTGTAAGACTCATTTCTTGATACAACTTTGGACTTTATAAACTTAACACAGGATTACATATTGCAGGCCCATTAAAAACTGACATATCTTTTTAGTTTTGTGCTAGTGTTGTGCAACCAAGTATAAATCTGACATTCGGATAACAAAAACAGCATAGTTAATTTTATTCAAATAAAGATTCGTTTTTCTACATTTGTGTGAGCTTGCATGCACGACACGCCCACACAAGCCAGTAAATATAAATACCTGTGGTACTGTGCTTGGAGAAACTGGAACTCATCCTTGATGCGGTCACAGGAATCTGAGGTGGTGAACTTGAGGGGCTGACTGGACTGAGAAGATGCCTGGACAAGAATAGAAAAAACAACAATTTTAATGTCATGTAATCACAGGCATGCCGATAGCCTGATACCTGGCTGTAACACGGATGCATAGAAGTTGAGCGCACAAATATATCAATCTTTTTCGATTAATTTTTTTCACGACATCGGTATAGGCAATTATGCAGCCAATGTGTCCCGATTTTTAACCACTTTCAGACTGCCATCTCTATTTTAGCCAGGACAAGCATGCCATTCTTAGTGAAAATACTAAAAATACTTTAAAGTTGTGTAGGCCTACCCAAAAATGGGAATGGTTATTCAGACTCATAATTCTGGAATTGGTCGGGCTCTAAAAATAGGCATCACACGAGAATCTTGGTTCATAGAAGCATATCACTAGCTTTTCCCAGAGAACCCCCAGCATATGGTATTGGAGCCATGATACTTGGATTATTGTGACTCATTGCTTATATAGGCCTGGAAGGCTGGAACATGACTTTACCATCCCAACTGATTACCCACAAATAAAGCAAAGAAAAACTAACCTTGCGTGGCACAGGCCTGAATAGGTATAAATGTTTTAGGTAATGCTATAGTATAGGCTGAATATGAGGGCATGAGTGTATTTTGGTTTGTTTAGTAACAATAACAAGAGTGCAGACTAACGCTTTGAGAGGATAGCAAAGATGTAGTAGAAACAGAGAGTGGGCAGAGGATACAGAATTGGAGAGCGAGATCTTCTAATGTAGGGATGGGGGCGTCAAAAGTACCTTAATCAATCAATACTAATCTAAACAACCAGAGTGTTCTTTAAGAGGCATTGCTTTTGTCTTGGCCAGTAGGAAACGACTCTGTCACTGCAAAACCATCCACAGGGCTCTTTCAAGAAATGCAGTGTTTACACAACGCTAGATTAAAGTGCTGCTGAACGTACAGTAGGTGAGAGGTATTTAGTGGATGGAATCAGCATGGTTCGGTAAAGAGATGAACGACACTCATAACTGCCAGACCAATGCAGTAATCCAGGGTTTAATCTGGTGTCCTAAACCTTATTACTCTCTAAACAAGTGGCACAAGGGCAGTGGGATTATGAGACTAGCGAGAAAGAGGTGCCGTGCTTCACACAGTGGTCAAATCTCTGCTTCCTTAGTGCAAGCATAAAATGCAAAACTGCAATGCTGTGATATATACAAATGTCATGCTCTACAAAGCACAGTGCAAACTCCTGACTCAGAATACCATGAAACTCTGTTAGCCAGCCCCCTAAAATATTTTGAAACCAGATATTGGTGACATCACCACCAGCAGTGGACACCTAGCTCTAGTAGACACCGTAATATATACATACAGTATGATATACAGTATGTACAACATTAACAGGCGTCCTGGCAGTTGGATTCCTTCTCAAGTTATTAATGGGTGACAGTGACACAAATGCGTTAAAAGGAAATTCAGTCATAATAAACTGCAACCCCGTTCCATTCTCCCCCATTTTAATGAGGTTTGTGTGTGTGTGTGTGTGTGTGTTGGGGGGGGGGGGTTGATCTTTGTCTACAAGGTGGGGTGATTTCATGAAACATGGATGCAATTAAATTGCCATTGTCTGAAACAAAAGTGTACTCCAAAATAGCAAACGTTAACATAGCACGTATAGTAATTTTAGCAGAAAACATCAGCGATGCCACCTTCCTGTTTTCAGGGGCACGAATGCCCTTTGCCCCGATGCATTTATGACGCTGACCTAAGCTAACGTCGTTAACTATTGTTAGCAAACATGTTTGTTAACTGTAAATTGCATGGATGGATGGATGGGTGGGGTTTACTCACAATTAACGTTAGCTAGCTGCCGTTACAGATAACATCGTATATTGTTTTTTTTTTTTTTGCGTGTTCCGTGTCAACTACCAGCAAGCGAGCTGCCTGATGGCCAGATAGTAGATCGAACCGAGACGCTAGCCTGTGCTAAGTTGTGCTAACATTGCTGTGGGAGAGAGACAGCTAACTCCGGGTCGCTAGAACTCGGTTTACTCGTCTACAACCTGGACCAAGTCAAAAGTGCTCGACTTACCGAGTGTCTTGATTGTGGAAACATCATGTCAACAATGGATTTCACCGTGTTTCCTTATTAGACTGCTCCGACAGACACGGGCACACTTTAAGCTAAGCTAACTGACTCTCGGCTTTCTTTTAAAATGACTGTAAAGGGAGGGAGCTGTGTTATGTTTTCACTCTGTCATCGTTGAAATAGCGTCAGCTAAGTAACACCGCAGCAACAATGTAGTCTATCAATCTTTGCGGTGTAAAAAAAAAACGCTGTCCCCCGGAGATAACAAAGATTAAAGCGTCATCAAAGGGCCATCGGGTTATTTAGAAAACGCCTCTGGAGGGATCCTGGATGTTGACATATGAGCCCCTGACATTCCTCTGTCTTGAAAGAAGAGCAACTCTTCTACTAAATAAACCCGGGTGTCGAGAAACAGGCGCCCCCGTGCGGTGTAGGACAGACGACTCAGTACCCTTACTTGTCTATAACAATGACAGTGAGTGCACAGTGCACTAAACATTATTTTGTGCACTCTCAAAGTTATGGGGGTACTTGATTATTAAAGCAATTATTTAAGTAATTTAGGTTTATCCTCATTGATTTGTACCTACCCAGCCTCATTTGACACAGGTGTGACAGGTAGGTTCTGACTGAGTAGAGAGGGCCTGACTGCTGACTGGACACTGTTACTGGGAGGCAGAGTGGACTGGAGTGGATGGGTTTATAGCAGTGTATTGTATTTGAATGATTTGGACACAAATGACAAGTCCTCCAGGTAGGTGGTCACCGTGGTCTCGATGGTAAGTGTAAGTAGATGTGTCCATCAAAATTGGGATTGTGTATGACTCCTCATTGTACACTCATTATTTCACATGGAGATTATGTCTCTCCCCCTACACCCCCCCAGTCTGTGTGTGTCTTTCTGTCTGTCTGTGCGCATCTAATCTCAGACACCGCTGGTCTGCTGGTCCAATAGATGTTACACTTGGCATGCATACTGGAAGTCAAAGGAAGTCGGATTAGGCTAAAGCTTTGCCCAAATAGTACTATACCATCATAGACTGGCCACATGAAGTCTGTGATCCAAGATCAACATGGTAGCAAATAGCAATGCAGTTTTTAGATCCCGTCTTGTTTTTACAGCGCAGCTCTAGGAGTAGGAGGCAGCACCATCTAGAAGAGTGTCCATCTGTGACTCTGTGGTGTCATGTATGGATCAATTTGTATATAGCCACGGCCATGGAATTCATAAAGACTGCATGCTTCCATGTAATTATTTGTCCATATTGTAAATATTGTGTAATATTTACACATGTGATGTATATAGATTTGATTCAATGTTCTCGTGATGTTTTGTTCTTGCTCAATCTCTGGTCATATGAAAATGTTCTCTATAGTTTGATTTGATATTAGTTACCAGAGGAAGCAGATAGACTAACCTTCTCAGACCACAGATCAACAAAGCAGCTAACAACTAAAACACAAACCATGAATCACACTTACACACCATCAGCAAGTATAGGAACAAATTTATTTCAATTTAAAACAGATACCTTGTCATTATGTTTCTCTCTTAGAAGGCGGCAATGATCATAAGTCATGTTCATGTTTGAATGAGGATCAGGCAACAGTGGTCGAAACAAATACATGAAACACATAAAAAAGAAATATGGCAAGAGTAATGTAAATCAATGTTTCGATAATAACCAACCGATACAACCCTTTATGCAATTGCATCAATACATCCAAGCCCTCACTTCCAACACAAAATAAACGGCACATGCAATTATAATTACAGTTTCTTAAAAAAAAAAACAGAAAAAAACAGCAGATTATCTTTTAAATCTTTAATCTTAAATACAGAATAAAGTATTTTGTATGTACTTAATCATCTATCTCTTGTTTAGTCTCTGGTGTGTGTGTGGTCTTTATTTTTTATTTATATATATATTTATTTTAAAGGAGACTGCCTCAGGCGGCGGCCCTTTCTTTATCACCACCACAACGTTGGCACTTAAAAGAGAGCCTGGCTCTAGAGAGAGTGGGGTTGGCACACTCAGTATTATACATCATTTACATTTGGTATACATACAAAATAAAGAAAAAAAAACAACAGCATTTTATACATCACTACACGTTTGAGCATCAGGTTTCATTAGAGTAAAAAAAAAAATCAAGTGGTCCTACAATACAATAGTGTTTCGGTAAAGTATTCTTATAATACAAAGAAGGGAATAAAATTAAAAAGGTGACACCACCCCCCCCAAAAAAGCATGAAGTTCTGAATATGCACTATTTCCATGTCAATCCATAAAAAAATAATAAAAAAAACTACTGTGATTACACTAAATAATAGGGATACCTCAGAGTACCCACCGGTTGTATCATACCCAATCATCCATTGATCAGATGGTATGCTAGGTACTGGTACCAACTGATCACATAGTATGCTAGGTATTGGTATAGGGCTAGCCAGGCCCCAAGCCTTCATCTTTCAGTATAATTTCCTTCGGGACCATAAATTATAGGCAAACAAAATGGGTGAAAAAAAAATAGTCCAGTCTTTTCACTGGTCAGTGCTCAAAAGGAAAAGATGACAATGATGTCATTGAAGAATGAAAAAGGGGATCAAGAAGTTTGATGTAGATTGCCTACACAGTAACAGCCAGTGTTAATTTAAATCAGAGTACAAATACAAATTTGTACAATCTGTTAAATGAACAGTCTGGATTTTACAGTGTAGCCTCTTACAGCTCATACTTTAGTGTGACAGGAAAAAAGAAGTTATCAACACATTGTGCAACAGGGCTGTACCAAACCAATGAACCCAAATAATCAGCCAGTCAGCCCTTAACTATGTACCTTGGAATTGTAGTGCTGAGTGTGATTGATGGTGACTGGGAAACATGGTGATGCTTCTCAGTGTGTGCATCACCATTAAAAGTGAGTTGCAGTCCACACAAGGTACATTTTCACACTACTGTAAAAACAGTAAAATACCTGTGTATTTATGCTGGCACGTCATTCTATTTTAATACTGACACACTGTAGAAACTCTCAAGACAGGTATCTCTTCCTAGCCGACTTCTTGTTCAGCATCAGACTAGTGTAAAATTTTAGCAGGACAACTGGCAGTCAAGTTCTGTTGGCCAACATCTATGACTCAAACACTGAGGTGAGGGTAGGTGGGTGTTGGGGGCAATACTTGTGGTGTTAGTGTCTCTTAGGGAAGTTAGCGTTTACATACTCCATGAGGTCAAGTTTATGCAACACCATGAAATCAATGCAATGATGGAAATAAGGAACACTGGAGGCTAGGGTGCATTAATGCAGATACTAGGTTGAGCTAGGTGAAAAAAGAGAAGAAAAAGGTTTGTGTGTAATCTGTACACAACCTTACGGTTTAACAATAACATCCTGCCTAAAATTCTTAGCACTAAAGTAGTGTCCATCTATAAAAAAAAAAAAGCAGCAGTGGATGACTTGGGGTCTCTGTTGTGGTCCTGCACTCCACTCCCACTGCCTGCCTGATGCAACTGTGATAGCCCTTAATGACAATGAAGGATACATCGCCTGTAGAAACGGTCAAAGACCTAAAAGGGTATCTGCACGTCACTGGCACTATGAAAGCAAGCTTGAAAATAAAAATAAAACAGCAAATTAATGAAAAAAGACAGAACACACGCAGCAAGCATTAATCATGTAGACTTCAATTACTGATAAAAATTCCACTTATTTTTTGTATGATACATTTTCTATGTATGCATTACAGCGCTGCGTCTATAAACCAAGAGGAAAGACAAATCTTTTCTTTAAACATCCAACAAAACCAATGTGAGGGCCACTAAAGAAACCATGTGGTATTATCATAGACGGAGGTGTAATGGCAAGTACAACTGGAAATGTCTTAAGAGAAATATAGAAAGTAGAGATAAAAGTCCATACTATACCAGACGTCTTTTTTTTGTTTCTTTTGTCTTTTACAGCAGTTTAGACTCAAGTAGGCTCCCCCCATGAGATAAGGAGCACTTTAACATGACAGAGTCAAAGCAGTGAAATTATCAACACCTTCAAACCTGGTCCATAAATTACATAAATTAAAAAAAAAAACACATAATCAATCTTTTTTTTAAATCATCTCGTCACCGTATTGTGAAAGGAAAACAAACAAACAAAATCTTACCAGCCCTAGTTAGTGTTACTGTGGAGCTGTTGCAGTTGTTAAGGGTCTTAAAAAAAAGAAAGGTTCTTGTCGGGTGGAACCTTTTTTCTCCAACTATTGCTCCGGATCTAAAGCCCCCCACCCCCCACCCACTCAGCACAGCTCTGTGTGTAGTACTCTATCAATCAAGTGAACAAAATCCATAATCACAGTATCAATACTACCGTAAATTCATAAGAAAACAAACAAAAAGAAAACCAAACAGTACACTACTGAAAGTCGTCGATTTTTTTGTTTGCCAAAGATGGTGTACCACAGAGCCTTTTGTACAGGAGCATTTCTGTGTATATGTATTTACAAACATAAATATACACAAATAATAACGTTTGCAGACCTTAAGAGTGTCTGAAAGAAAGGTCATAGTTCACCTTCTCTCATCACTCAACAGCAAGCAAATAATTTTTATTTTTTTTATAAACAAAGTGACTATACAGTTTTTTTTTTTTAAAGAAGAAAAAGTAAACAGAAGCACGTCCCGTGTTGATATAATGGATGTCACCATGATGTCACTGTCAGGGTGTGCGTCTGATTGGACGGCAGAGTGAAAGGGGCATGACATCATCAGTGTTGTGCTGCCTATGTTGTCTTGATGTTCTCAGAATGTGGCTTAACTTAAAACTGACAGTTCTGATTGGTCAGTCAAGCCATTTTGCATCCCTTTTTGCCCAGGCTATTAGTTCGAACGGGCCCCCTATTCATACTTATAATGGGCTGCCACACACTGATGATATCAGGTCCTGTGATACCCTCCGCACCCACCTATGGTAATCAGAGCAGAGCATTTGTCAAATGGCAAGTGTCATCCGCTCCTAGGGTAGTGTAGTGTATGGTGTGTGAGTGCACATGTATCAGTGGAACCAGGTGGTGTGAGTGTCATACGGAAGGTTACAGATAGTCTCTGTGATTTCATACAGAAAACATCTGGAGGAGGGAAGCAATGTGATTAAGTGTAAAATAATAAAAGAAATCCACAGAATTCTGTAAAGGATACTTAAGTCAAGTAAATTTATGGTTACTTGTTTTTAGACATTTTCTGTAGTTTATATATTTTTTTGTGTATTTTTAAAGATTTTGGCTTTTTCTTACCCTTTATTATCAACTGTCAAATTTGCCATTATTTGTTAAATAGAAGTAGACATAGCAACAAGTTACTATCATTAAAAATGTTTAAAAAATCTCAGCAATGAACAGAGATTTCAATTTCCTCTCTCTCGTGCTTTTTGTCTTCTTGTGTATTACATATACATTTACTTTACAATATATATTTAATTTTTTTCTCCTTTTTTGCGATTGCGACGCTCACGTTGGAGGGTACATTCATAGATGCAAGATGGAGACAGAATCCTTTGCCCCGCCACCTAACTTCCTGAGTGCAACATCACATCCTGTCTGTGTCACGCTGCCCCCACCCCTCAACTTCAAGCCCCATTATTAATTATATTATGTAATGTACTGCATCTCAGGTCCATATGTTGTTTTCTTAAAGGAGATACAGCGCTGAATTCCTTAAATACCGTCATGAGGTCATGAAAAGGAGACAAATCTCAGGATACCGTCTCACACCACCATGGTTCAACTCCAGAGGGCCAGGGGCTTAAATCCACAATTAACCAATACATAGCTCCTTACTCGTCCTTGTTGCCCCAGACACATGCACATACATAGACGCACCCGTGCACACGCACACACACCAAAAATCCCCTCCAAAGTCACTATATAGCCTGTGGGACACAGCCCGTGTGCCAGAGCCAGCTGCTGGCCAAATATGACACATGGACCAGCTTTGGGTGGAACCAGGACTCTGACACAATAAGCTGCCGAGAGTAGGAGGAAGAGGGCAAGCTTTGGTGACAGACAGGAGGATGTATGCAGGCGGGAGAAAGAGAGGGGGTGGGGGCTTCTGTGAATCCACTGTACTAGATGAAAAAGGAAGGGTTCTTTTGGTGTGTATGTATGCGGCCATCATATGCCATGTGATGCGTGTGTTACCGAGCGCACCCTCTGTAAAAGAGGTGTGTTGTTTGTGCAATGAGGGGGCAGAGGTGTGCGTCGTGTGTGATTCCTCAAACCAGGTTGTATTCTTTGAGGTTGAGCTGTAGGATGGTGTCTTTGACAGCTGCAAACACAAAACGGATGTTCTCAGTGTCCGTGGCACACGTGAAGTGGGAGTAGATGATCTTGTCACTGTCTGGGTTTAAGTCCACAAACATCTTCAGGATGAACTCCCGTGCCGCCTGGGCATCTCGCTGCGGACCTGAGATATAGAGAGAATGAAACAGAACTGCAATCAGTGGTGTCCTGCCCATCGGCTTTTGCCCTGGGCTGCACTGTAGAAGAACGGATTAACAAGATGTGTTACATACACAATCACACATGACACCTTAAACCACAGAAATCAGTCATGCTCCAAGAAACTACTGACATTTACTCCACATCAAAAGGAAGTGACCCACAGTGGTGCTCGTGTGGCACAGTGGTAAAGTATCTTTCCACAACCCTTTGAATCCACCTCGGCGCATACGACTTTGTTGCAAGTCTATACGAATAGGACTGGTCTGTGTTATTGCACATACTCCTACGGGCTGAGGCGGCACCTGTCAGCAAGGAGTGTTGGGCAGGAGGAGAGTGACATGAAGTGAGAGATGTTTTTCAACTTAACTGAAACTCATTTACTGCCAGTGTTTCGCTAGAACAGTCTTCAGCCACTGCTAGTGTATTTGAGCGTTTTTACTAATCTTTCAAGACCCACAGAATATTTTGTTTGACGATGTAAACACCAAATTTCTGGAAAAAAAGGCTAGAGATTCATTGGGGGAAAATGTGTCACCATGATGTTCAGGGTGCAGACGTATATTCGACATACCAAAAGTCTGACATACGCTGCGGGTTAAAAATCATCTGTAGCATCCAGGTACGGTTAGGGTTAGTATTTGGGTAGGGTGTCGGACTAATGACTGTCGGACTCTTGGTTATGTCGGAAAAAAATCCTGCACCTGTTCCATTCTCGGAAGTAGTTATTGGCAGTTGAATATAAGTTATTTAAAAAAATCCAAGCCAGTCTAATATTATAATAAAAATGACTCTGCTCCCAGACAATGTTTTGAGTGAAAACAACCTATATTCAACTGCCAATAACTAAAGAATGGAACATCGCGCTAACACCCTTCTTTTTCCCGATGAAAGTAGAGACTCTTCTTTCTTTTGAGATATTTGGTGTTTACATAGTTGTAGGACAAAATATTCTGTGGGTCTAGAAAGATTAGTAAAAATCATACTTGTGTGAAGCGAGCGGTGCCTTTCATCACAATGATGTCAACAACATGAACAAGACAGACAGACAGACATACAGCCAGACATTGCTGTGTCAGAGATTTTGGCGTCTTGGCTAAGTTCTAATCAGACACCACTGTGGCGGGTTCCTAACCCAGACAACCAGCACTAGTTAGAACTACCGGTATTTTATATATACACACAAAGCTGTGCGGCTGCACCGCTCAAAAGCTGGCAGTGTATGCAGACTCGCACCTCATCCACACTGCCAGCGATGCGAGCGAACGATGAAATCTCATTAGAACACATGTATTTCACATGACAGTCCTGACGTACTGAAGGCGTGCAGAGACGTTGTCCAACTTGTCCACCCCTCTTAGATTCGCTTGCAGTCTCTATTTGAGCGAGGTTTCGTGACACAAACTATTTTATTGGTTGAGATCTACACACTACTATTTATTGGTTATTTGATTGGTTCAGGCTACATCGCAACGCAATGACCGGCTATCCATTTCAGGACAGTTTTTCGCATGATGTCGCCGTCGGAACGATCGCCCCTTGCCTGTGTAGATGAGGTGTTTAGGCAGTAATACCACAATCTTTTTTTCCCATTGTATTCTAGTCAATTTAGACGAGAATTGTCAGTGCAAAATTCTTGGAAAAGACTATGGAATTAGGAACATTACATGCAGTCTGTTATAAGCTGTACGCACGTGGTGTGGTGAACCAGCTAAAAACAGAAAGAGTTTTCCAAACAGAATTAGCTGTTTAACACTGTCCTATGCGGACGTAAGGACATTGCTGTCACAACCAGCTACTGTACATTGAGTGAGTCCTAGCCTAGCCCAGAAATATCAATAGCATATGCATATAAAGTATTTTGCCTTATTGGATGCCAGATACTATGACGCCTTATCACTAGGACTGGGGCTCCAAAGCAATATCATAATTAAGTACTGAAAGATTCCCCTGAGTGTTAAATCCTAAGTCCATATACAGTAGGGGTAAATTCAGAAGCATGATGTCAGTCCGCTGCCTCCCAGGTTGGCAGAGGAAGTGTAGCGCCCAGGATTACATTAGATAATTGACACTGGGTGTGAAAATGGGTTGCAAAATTGTGAAAAAAAAGTCCATATACACTACAGCACACACACACACACACACACACACACACACACACACACACACACACACACACACACACACACACACACACACACACACACACACACACACACACACACACACACACACACACACACACACACACACACACACACACACACACACACACACACACACACACACACACACACAGCAAAAAAAAGAGGCCTCATTATCAGGTAGATTATAGTTAGTCACCAATGTACAGTTTTTGCAAATATTTATTTCCACAAAAAAAAGTTAGTTTTTCCCCCCTTACATAATAGGTAGTTAAACAACTGGTCGAGTAGTAAACTAGGCAACTAGTAAAAATGACTAGATGTGAATGCCCACACACACACACACACACACAATCTCTCACCATCAAACTCAGGGAAGTAGTCAACCAAGTGTGAGTAACAAATCTTCTCCTCCAGCAGGTCTTTCTTGTTGAGGAAGAGGATGACAGAGGAGTTCTGGAACCATGGGTAGGTGATGATGGTCCTGAACAAGGCCTTACTCTCCTCCATACGATTCTGGAAGGGGGACAGAGTGAAGAAGTTAGAGTAAAGCAGAGAGCTTGTTTTGTGGTATAAATCATGGATGCGTGCGTGTACAATGTCTGCATGTGTGTTTAATTGGCTCAGTTTGAATCCCTCATTACTGATGTATTTTCAAACGCTCACAATAGAATGGGGGTAAGGCTGCATCTAATATGGATCACATATATGGCAAGGGAAATGTTAAGGGAAAAAATATGACTTTTCCTTTTGGTTCTATGCAACCCTGGTCACACGTTACCATTTAATGTGAGACCTCTGTGCCTACCAATACATCTGTGGTGACATCTAAAATCAATGTAGAGACTAAAACTGTCTGGGAACAATTCAGAGATAAAAAAGAAGAAAGATCATCACTGAAGAAACAAACACGACTTTAGAGTGTTCCTTCATATTATATTTCAAAGCAGTGGGCATAGGTCTAGGACAGCAGGATTAGTCCACCGTTCGGTAGGCGGAGATCTCTGGCTATGCGAGACTAATGCGACCGTAGAATATGGAGTAGAATGTGTTTACGAACCTCGTTGTCAGACTCCACCAGTACTTGGTCGTACTCACTGAGTGCCACCAGGAACATGATGGAGGTGACATTCTCGAAGCAATGGATCCACTTCCTTCTCTCTGACCTCTGACCCCCAACATCCACCATCCTGAAGAGAGGGAGGAGGACGTAGAGGAGAGAACGAGTGGAACATCCCAGGAAGACAAACATTGTTATTAACATGACATTTAAATCAGTGGTTCTCAAACCTTTTCATGTCTAGGACCCCCGGCCCAAATTGACACCAATTAGCTTGCGGACCTCCATTTGAAAGGATATGCCAGGGTCCTCCATAAGAGAAGATGTTTACGGCTCTAGCAGTGATTCTCAACCATTTTAATTTCATTGTCCCCAGTTTGACCTGCATTAGGCTACCCCCATTTAATGGCATTTCTAACTCTGGGACACCAATTTATATTGGAAAATCAATGTTAATTTAACTATGAGAGTGTACAAACGGAACCAAATGGACCCATTAGGGTCCATTTAGTTCAATTTGTACACTCTCAGAGTTACAGACCTATAAGGGTCCATTTGGTTCCAAACTATTTAGCTGCGGACCCCCTGGAACTCCCTCAATGGCCCTTGGGGGTCCCCACTTTGAGAACCACTGATTTAAATAGAAATCATACGACACATTCAACATCAGAAAGACAATGTGGTCCTGGACAGTCTTGGCTTTCTCATTACGGTTTTGAATCCATCAGTGCAGACTTGTTTAAAATGTAGCTTTGCTTTCAATCCAGCAATCTTGACTAGACTTGATCTGATAACGTAGCAATTCTTAAATGTTATCAGAACATGACTCAATCTGGGGTCGAGACTAGCATATTTTTTACCCATCACGTGGGGGAAGAAGTAGCTTAAAGTAGCTTAAGAGAGCATACTCAATTCTTGCCATTTAAGTGGACGATGAAGACCTGATGGATTCAACACCTAAAGTAAAGTCAGAGCAGTGCCAAAACAAATTCATTCTCCAAACATGGGCATTCCACAAATGTAATGTGAAAAGCGACACACTGGAACAGTTTGTTGAACTCTTGCCTTTTCAGTGGCAACGGGTATGTCCAAAGACAGGCAAGAGATACAAACGGGTTACATGTAACTAGTGCAAGTGAGTAAGCTGTGCCTGTCACCATCCATCCAAAAAGATAAGTTTCCTTTTTAAGAGAGATCCACAGTAGGATAAATTGAAAGGGTGCTACATGCCAGTTTGAGAATTCATATGAAGTCCAGCAGAATCCAATCAATATTTACATAAATACCACAGCTCCCTACATAAGAGAACAACCCAGCTATGACTCTATATTGGTGATAATCTGCTGACAGCAAAGGTTTCTAAAACCATAAAAGGCCATTTTGAATGGAAGTATTCTCAGCACTTTCCAGCAGTGTTTCCAAGACATTGTGGGTCGCGGACTCATTTTTATGGGTCGCGAGTAATAGCCCTTTCATTTTTCTTTCAACAAAATGGTTCCAAAATCAATCTTTTAAAAGAAATTCATTAAAAAATAATAATAATAAAGTCTTTGTGTAGTGTCAAATTTATCTTTAAGGTCACACGCTAAAAGGTTTCCGAACAGAACATCCTGGTAGCCTTTCATCACTACTGTGTTCAACCCATTTCACACCTGCTGTCAGCAAAACGCTTTTAGAGAGACTATGGATACTTAGAAATATATCACGGTTCGAGACTACAGGGAACATACTGTATAGGAATTCTTAAACTGAGTGGTGCTCTCTTTTAACCTCCCAATATGACATGAGGGGTTCAAAGTGTACATTGGATGCTAGATCAGTCCAGGCAGTAACTTATACTTGATTCATACCACCCGATAGGGGAAGAGAGGAGGATCATAAAGCATCTGTTTCTCTACCAGCCATTTTCCTGGTGCAAGTGTATGATAAAGCATTGAACTAGAGCAGTCGTGAAGCCATTAAAACCCGTGTGGAGGAGACAAATAGTCAGAGAGAGAAGGAGGGGGGGGCAAGGATGAAGGACGAAAGGATAAACAGCATACCGGTAGATGGAGAGGGGGACAAGAAAAGAAGACGGGGGACGGGGGAATATGAACAGCAGAAAGTACAGGAGAGGAAAACTGTCAGTAGAAGTAGAAGAAAAAGAAAACACGGGAAAGAAGATGTGAAAAGGAAACGATTAGGATTACAGAGGGCACCTCCTCTAGTGAAGGGATCCCTCTGATGGTAGAATGATGCGGTCCCATGTCATCTGGCCACTACGAGCTGAGAAATATCAATCTCACAAATAAACAGGACTTCAAAAAGAGGACGCACGTCTTGCACGCGATGTGTCGAAATATACGGCGAGCAACCTTTCACTTGCGTAAACGCATTCCAACAATAGCCTTTCAGCCTGTTCATTCTTGGCAATGAGAGAACGGTCATCTTTCGCTTGTATGGGAATTTAGGTCCCAGTTTCATTAAGCGTTCATCTGTGACAATCCTTGAAAACCCTTTGCTTTTCTATTCAAGCACACGTGCGTCGCATGTCCTCACATGGCCTCTGACCTCATAAACCTTGCAGTACAGTATTTTGCCCATTACAAGATGTGCACGTGAAAGCCTCTGGTAGGGGTGCAAGATGGGCCTCTCATCGAGCAGCACAGATCTGATCCACTAATGTTGCTTTGCAAGAGCGCCCCCTGGCAATGGCCCAGTCCACTGCAGTCCACAGAGACCCGGGGCCAATCAGGGCCCTGCAGGACCTGCTGCCCAAAATAACACTCCACAACGGAGAGGACGACCTCGTTTCCTCTGCCAGCCAGAGAGGAAAGGAGGAGAGGAGGAAAGGAGGAGGTGGTTGAGAGAGGAGAGGAGCGAGGTGACCTATTTACAAAGACTGGGCTCCAAAATGTAGGACTTTGGGCTCACAAGTGTGTGTGTGTGTGTGTGTGTGTGTGTGTGTGTGTGTCATAGTCGTGGTTGTAGGCTACAAAACTGTGATAGCCAAAGTGTGTTGTTTTTCTGCGAATGTGTGGTGAGGAGGGAGCGGAGAGGAAGAAGAGTGGGTTCTGGCTAGAGACAAGCTCAAGGCATAACTAAATTTATGGGGAGACACAATGTTCATAAAGTATGCATATAATTTGGGGCGAAGACAGACACATTCAATGATTTATGTGTAAAAGACTTCAATGAGCAACCTAGGGATGACTTATTAACACAGAGGAACTGAAAATGTCTCAGGCCGATGGAGGCGTCTTTTCTACCTGAAAATGATGCTCTGCAAGTCGAAGGGGTACTCTATGATTCCAGTGGTTGGGATGCGCACCCTGAGCACATCCTGTTGGGTGGGAAGATAGTTGGAATCTGAGATACGATCCAGATCGGTAAGATAACTACAGGCAGTCCAGTT